>NC_092872.1:380412200-380627200 GCF_028372415.1 Notamacropus eugenii
TACTTCCAACGTAGTCTCTATAGTGCCTAGTCCATAGTTAACAAACTTGCTTTAACCTTAAACTTTTTCCTTTTCCATTCTCTTTATCTTCTTTTGCTTACTGAGAGCTGGGCTCCCTCCTGATGATAAGGCATTCCTAGCCACTCTTGTCCACACTGGGTGCATCTCATCCCCTCCACTGCTCATGGTGGTGGAGTTGGAATACTTTTTGCTCTTCATTGCCACTTCCAGACTCTCTTACTACCCAAAGGGTAACATTTCTCCTTAGTAGTTCATTTGATAGATATCACTTTATCAAGATTCTGGTAGCTATTATCTTTTGACCCCTCAGAACATTCCTTTACTAAACAAGTTCAGTGTCTGATTCACAGTCTTTTTTTCTTCCCTAACTCCTACTCTTATGCTAGGGGACTTCAACAAACACCCTAGACTCTCATTTCATCACCTTATCTTACTTATTTCCCATGACCTACTCCTACAGCTACACACAGTGATGGTTATACCCTTCATCTTGCCATCCTCCACAAAGGTTCCACTTCCACATTTATGAATCCTGAAATTCTTTATCTGATTGTCATCTTTTATCGTTCTGTCTTTATCTCTGCCTCATAATATTTAACTCTGTTCTTTCCCTTCACCATAGTTTCAAATGCCAACACACTTCAGTTCTTTTCTCAGGCTCTCACCCCCATACTGGCTATGCTCTCCTCTCTTCTTTAGCTTTATTTCTTAATGTAGCAGTTCAATACTACACTGCCCTCTGCAATTGAATACCCTGCCTCTTTCTCCCATTCAAGAATACCTTGTCAAATCCTATTTTTGATCACCCTCATCATTTGCTGCCTTTACTCTTATTCATGTGCTGCTGAAAGGAGCTAGAAAAAGTAAAAAAAAAAAAAGTTGTTGAAATGGATACATGCATATTAACTGGGCTTTCACTGCAGCAAGGCAATTCTTTTACATCTCTAAATGATTCATTATCCCATTCATAACAGTGACTTTTCCAAACTTTTTCATCCCTCCTTAAATCTCTCATGGTACTCCCATACTCTCCCTTTCCATCTGAGAATTTTCCTCATTCTTCACTGAAAAAATTTAAGCCCAATTACTGCCTATTCCTTCTTCTCTCTACCTTTTCTCAATTATGTGCCTTTGTCCACTATCTTCTTCATCCCATCTCACACGAAGAGGTGAGACTTCTCCTTGCCAAAGCAAACTGCCTCAGCATGTATCCTTGATTCCACTGCTTCCTATCTTCCCCAACAGATTGCCCCCATATCACCCCTTTTCCCTAATTAATCTTTTTTCATCTGCTGCCTCTTTCCCTGCTGCTTACAAGCACACTCATCTCTCCCCTATCTTTAAAAAACCCTCACTTGATCCATCCATTTATGCTAGCTGTCATCCTATATCCTTCCTCCCTTTTGTGGCTAAACTATTGAAAAGTCCATCTGCAATCAGTGCCTCCACTTTTTCTCTTCTCACTCTTCCAAACTCTCTACAGTCTGGCTTTGAACCCCACCATTAAACTGAAACTGCTCTCTCAAAAATGATGAATGATCTTGTAATTGTCAAATCTAGCAGCCCTTCCTCAATCCTCATCCTTCTGGACCTCTCTGTGAGCTGTGACACTGTCACTCACCCTCTTCTAGATCCTTTTTTCTCTTTGGGTTTTATGACATTGCTGTCTCCTGGTTCTATTCCTACTTTTCTGACTACTCCTTTTCTCCTTTGGTAGATCTTTATTCAGGTTATGTCCATTAATTACTCAGGAGCAGGAGTTTGTTTAGAGTCCTTTTTTCTTCTGTATAGTTTTTCTTGATAATCTCATCGGCTTCCATGGATTTGATTATCATCTTTATACAGATAATTCTTAGAACTATTTATTCAGTCCCAATCTCTCTCCTGATCTCCAGTCTTGCATTATCAATTGCCTATTTTTGTTATTGGTTCATTTTTCAATTGTATCTGACCCTTCATGACCAAAAAAATTCCAAAGGAATAAACAATATCACCAATCCATGAGACATGAATTGCAAGTGGATTTATTACAAGAAAAATGAAAAATGGAACCCTGTTCAAGTGCAAAGAGTTCAAAATCCAAACAAAAGCTTGCACATTTATGAGATTACAAGAAAAGGAGAAGGAGGAGGAAACAATTCTCCTCCTAAATGGGAGAGGCATGGGAGGAGGAAAGGAGCAGAAGGGCTGAGAAAACCTCCTCCAAGGGGAGGAGTAAGGCAATGGCAAAAACAGCTCTCTTTTCCCTTGGGAACTGCTTCTGGGCCATGAAAATAGCATGGTCTGCTTATCTACAAGGGTTCCAGCTGTACAAGCTATTTCTCAGACTAGTGTAGACAGACTGGCACTTGCCTTGACTCCCAAGGACATAAGGAATCCAACTAGGGGTGCAAACAACAAATTATACCAGCTCAGGGTGGGGGGAGGGGGACCTTCATCCTTGACACATTCAGGGTTTTGTGTATACTCTGCACCAGTGTTTCTGGAAAATAAGGCAACTCAAAAGGATAAATTCAGGGTACCCCTTCACACCCCATTTGGGATTTTCTTGGCAAGTATGTGAGAGTGGTTTGTCATTTCCTTCTTCAGCTCATTTTACAGATGAGGAAATAGGCAAATGAGGTTAAGTGAATTGCCCAGGGTCACATAGATAGTAAGTATCTGGGGCCAGATTTGAACTCAGGAAGATGAGTCTTCCTGACTCTAGGCCGAGCACTCAATCTGCTTCACCACTTAGCTATCCCTCTGCTTATTAGACACTAGAAATGGATGTCCCAAAGACATCTCCAACTCACTATGTCTAAACACAGAACTCAGTATATTTTATCTTAAACCTTCCCTCTGAACTTCTCCAATATTGTTGAGAGCACTACCATCTTCCTAGTCATTCAAGTAACAACCCAGGTTTCATTCTCTACTTCTCATTTACACTTGTCCCACATGTCAAAGTCCTGTTGGTCCTATCTTCATAACATCTGTGAGACTCCCCCTTCTTTCACTCACACAGCTGCACACGGGTATGGGCTTTTATCACCTCTCCCTTAGACTATTGCAATAACCTACTGTTGGATTTCCCTGCTTTGTCTTTCCCCACTCTAGTCCATCCTCCACTTAGCTGCCAAAGTGATTTTCCTAAAGCTCAGGTCTGACCGTGTCATCTCCTTATTCAATAAACTCTAGTGGCTCCCAATTATATCCAGGATCAAATATAAAATCCTTTGTTTGGTTTCTAAAGCCCTTTCTTTACAACTTGACTCCTTCCTACCTTTTTCCATTCTTCTTACACATTAGTCCCCTCCATGTTCTCTCTGGCTCTGGCTTCCTTGCTGTTCATTGAATGTGACATTTCATCCAGCTCCCAACCCTATAACTTTTCACTGGCTGTCCATCAGGCCTGGAATATTCTTCCTCTTTCCCTCTGCCTCTGGGTTTTTCTGGCTTCTTTCAAAACTTGCCGCAAAACCTCACCCTCTTCAAGAGACCTTTCTCAGAGCCCTTTAGTGCTGGTGCCTTCCCTCTGTGACAATCTCTGTTTACACAGTGTGTATCTTGTGTTTGCATAGTTGTTTACATATTGTCTCCTCCACTGGAGTGTGAGTTCCTTGAAGGCAGAGACCATGTTTTTGCTTTTATTTGTACGATACTTGGAACATTTAATAAAGCATTTAATAAAGGCTTATTGATGGACGGTCTGCCCAGCGATTCTGTCATGAGAATCAAATAAGAAAATGAATAAGCAAGCCCTTTGAAAAGCATGCTCCAAACAATAATATTTAGATAGAATTTTTTGGCTAAAAATGTAAAAAATATGTTATCAAATTTCATTCGCAAAATAACCTTGTGAGGTTGGTCATATGAGCATTAGTATACCAGTTTGGTAGCTGAGGAAACAAGCTCTGAGAGGTCAATCAGCAGATAAATATTTTATTAAGCACCTACTATGTGCCAAACATGAGGTTAAGCCCTGAGTATTCAAAGAAAGGTAAAAGATTGTCTCTGTTCTTAAGGAGCTCACAAGATGATGGGGTAGACAATACGCAAACAACTGTGGAGTGACTTGCCTGTGGTCACACACCTGCAGGCAGAGTTGGAATGTGATTGTAAGCCCTCAGACACAAATCCAGAGGTCATTCTACTGGGCAACACAGTAGGCATCAGGGTTTATAAATATACCAAACCTCCAGGGAAGACCAACATCATGCGTATCCTCAGTCTTTCCAAAAGTCCATTTGGATGACTTTGTCCTGAAAGAAGAGGGATCTCAAGAGATAAACCTTGAGCTATGTCTGTCCTCCAAGGGGCTGGAGTGATGTTTTCATTTTTCTTTGGTTTTGTTTTCTGAAGAGTAGGCAGCAGCTCTAATTAATACCATCAAAAGCATGACATTTAATTAACTCAATAGCATATTGAGCCTAGTGGTAACATATTTCAGCACCCAGCAGGTGGTGATGAGCTCTCCAGGGTCATTCAAAAGGACTGTGATTAGGTATAGGGAAACCCTTCTTGGCTGTTAAAAACTCTTTCATCTCACCCTCCCTTGCAAACCATCTCCTCTCCTCCTTTCCCTTGCCTCATACACATAGACCAAGAGTGGCAAGAGATACTTTCTCTAGAGTAAGGACCCTGGATGCTCTCTCTGCTGTTTCTTGCTGTTGCCTGGTTCAGGAGACATATGGAAATAATTATTAAATATCATAGGAACATTGGATTTCCAAGTGACCTTGAGATATGGAATGTTAGCTCTCCAAGTGACTCTAAATGTCAGACCTGAGCACACAGAATATCAAGCATGGAATTTCAGAATTGAATGGAGGACCTTAACAGCCATCTAGTTCAACCTATTTCTTTTTTTTTTTTTTAACAGATAAGGAAACTGAGGTCAAAGAGAGAAGGTGACTTGCCTAAGGCTGCATAGCTACTAAGTGCCAGATCCTAAATGCCAACTCAGTTTTCTGAGTCTTGAATAGAACAGGATACATTTTGGCCAGATGGCCCAGGATGTCATGTTCTTTCTCATCTCTTTTCTGAACTAATGCAGTAGTCGCCTCACTGATACGCCTGCTCTCAGTCTCTTCCCTCTTTAATCTACACAGTTTCTAAACTGCTATTCCCAAAGCATGGATCTGCCCATATCATTCCCCTACCCAAACAACTTCAGTGGCTATCTGTTGCCTTGGGCATCAAAGATATAACTTTTAGCTCATGTGGCATATAAAGTCCTCATTATCTGTCTCCCATCCATCTTCCCAAATTTATTCATCTTGTTTCTCTTCCTGCACTCTGTGTTCCAGTTAAACTGACCTGCCCATTCTCATGTATGACATTCACTCATTCACTCCTATGTCTTAGCCTTCCCCCAGGTCTTGAAAGTACTTCTTTCTTACTTCTGTTGAGCAGAATCTCTAGTTTCTTTCAAAGAAGAGATCAGATGCTTCCTCCTTCATGAGACCTTTCCTGATCCCAGCCTCCTATTGTTAACACCCTCACTTTTGAAGTTCTTTAATTTACTGTGCATTTACTTATCTGTGCACATGTTTGTATCCTTACAGAAGAACATAAACTCCTTGAGGTCAGAGATTGGCTTTTTTCTGTATTTGTACCTCCCCCTCCCCCATTCTCAGCATAGTGTCTTGCCTTTGGTAGGATCATAGGATCTTTGAAAATAAGGGTGTATTGGAACCAGCTGGGACTAGACAGGTGATTGTTAAATTTTCAGTGTGAGCATTCATGTCTTAGAAATTAACAAATCCTACAGATCAAGGCTTGATTTAATATTTTGTTGATTGTCTAGATTTAAGAAAGTGATGGAGGGGCAGTTAGGTGGTGAGGGTGATAGAGCACCGGCCCTGGAGTGAGGACAACCTGAGTTCAAATACGGTCTCAGACACTTGATACCTACTAGTTATGTGACCCTGGGCAGGTCACTTAGCCTCAGTTTGCCTCAGTTTCCTCATTTGTAAAATGAGCTGGAGAGAAGGAAATGGAAAATCACTCTAATATCTTTGCCAAGAAAACCCCAAAGCCAACTGTCTCCAAAAAGAAAAGAAAGGGAGAAAAATGCTAACAAAGCAAATTAAACTTGAAGTGCCATTTTTTTTTTCTTTTCCAGAGATTCAATTGCTAAGAACACCGCTGGTTTTAGATAATCTGGTTCAACCCCTTCCCTCCCCCATCTTATAGCTGTAGACAATGAAACCAGAAAGAGTAAGAGATAATGTGGACCCTCGATAAATATTTGTGAACAACTTGAGTTGTTGACCTTCAGGAGAACAGGTCTTAGAATTAGGTGATCTGGATTCTAGCCCTGGCTCTGCCCTCTCTAAGACATAAGGGGAAACTCTTTTCATTTTAAAGTACAACAAGATCTGGACTGGAATCAAAGATTCATAGATTTGGAAGTGGAAGAAATTTGGGGATTATTTGGTCCAACACTATCATTTTACAGAAGGGTGAACTGAGGCCCAGAGAGGTTAAAGGGCTATACATGGCAGCTAGGTGGATAGAACACTGGCATAGAATCAAGAGAACCTGAATTCAAATCTAACTTCAGACATTTAGTAGCCATGTTATCTTGGGCAAGTCACTTAACTTCTGTTTGCCTCAGTTTCCTCAACTGTAAAATGATCTGGAGAAGGACATAGCAAACCACTCTAATACCTCTGCCAAGAAAACCCCAAAAAGGGATAGCAAAGAGTTGAAAATGACTCAATAACAACAATAGTGAGAGACAGGACTGGAAATAGAGCCCGGACCTCGGAGTCCAAATCCAGTGCTCCAATTCTTTGAATTTTAATTTCCTTATTTGTTAAAATGGGAGTGATAAAATGCTGATTTTCTATTGTACAGGGTTGTAATTAGAGCATACAGCTATATGGTACTATAGGATTTAGAGACAGAGGGGAATCTTCATTTTGCAGTTGAGGAAAATGACACCAGGGAAGTTAAATAACTTGGCCAAGATGAGATAGAGAGTAAAGAACAGGGGCAGGATTTGAACCCAGGGCCTTGGGCTCCAAAATCAGTATTCTTTCTGTTATATCATGTGCAATGATGCTGATGATTTTAGGATGCTTATTTCTGATGCTGGAAAGTAATGTCATCACTTAGTCAATAAATCACTTGTTCTTGTAGCCCTGTTACTTCTTTTTCCTTGCCAGTAAACACGGCAATAAAACCAGAAAAGGACAGGAACAAACTGACTTGGGGCTCTCTGCAGACTAATTGGTTATTTATCCATCCCACTCAGCTGCTTAGTGCATGGACTTGAGTGCCCTCTGCTGGCACATGACACATGTGCAGTCGTGTTCCCCAGGGCAGTCATCTTCATTGGTCAGTTGAGTAACCAAAGGAATTATAAAATCATATAATATAGTGTGTTGGTGATAAAAAAGAAAAAAGAAAAACAAAAACCCAACAACCTTAAAATAAAGAATGCTAGAACTGGAATAGACTTTCATTCTAGTACATAGTATATCAGAGCTGGAAAGGGCCTTTGGAGGTCAATTAGATTTCAACCACGGAGGAAACTGAGGCCCAGAGAGATAAAGCAGGGCGATGTTATGGAAAGAGCCCTAGATTGGCCCTCAGATGACCTGGGCTTGAATTGTAGCTGACACATATTTATTTTTCCTCTTCAGGCCTCAGTTCCCTTACTTATAGAATGAGGGGGCCTGATTACATGCCCTCTGAAGTTCCTTCTTGCTTTGTTTATGATTACATAAGTGACTTTCTCAAGGTCACACCGAAGATAAGTAGTGCAGCTGGGCCAAAGTCTCCTGACTTCCAGGTCAAGGCTCTTTCTACTACTCTGAGACTTTAAAATGAGATTATTTTCATGAAACAGGGATAAAAAGGCAGCAATAATTCTAGAAAAGTTGGGAAATATCTTGAGAGATGAGTTTTCTCCTATTCCTGTTATCCTTCCCTCTAAATTCTCCCCCTTTCCGCCCTTATCCATCAGCCTTCAAAATGAATCTATAACTTTAATTGTATTAGAGAGAAATATATCAGAGAGGAAAGAGAGCTCAGAACAAAGAATGTTAGAGATGAAAGGAGTCTTAGAACATAGATAATCACAGCTGAAAGGTGTCTGAGAACAAACAGAACATAGACCATCAGATCCAAAAAGAATCTGAGAACATGGAACACAGAATGTTAAAGTTTAAGGGGACCTTAGAGTCCATCTATCTTACCTCTCTTTAATTTATAGATGAGTTTCCTCATCTATGGGAGGCCCAGAGAGGTTTTTCAAAGTCACATAGGTTAGTGGCAGAGCAAGCTCTAGAATCCAGGCCCAAAATCAGGCTCTTCACTATTCTGTCTCTATTGATTTGCCTATTAAGTTTGGGTAGTTGTGTGTGTTTGTTTCTGGGTCTCTGTAGGCTTCCATATTGGATCCACTGGCCTGCTATGGACATAAGCCCAGCCTTCAATAGTTTTCTACTTTCCCTGCTCTGAGATCTAAGCATTGGTATATACAGGGAGGCTATAAGCAGGCTCCCAGCCTGAAGAAGCTGAACTGTCCTAAACTGGTCTCCAGCTACCACTAAGCTTGCTGAAATGGATCCCTAGAGAGTCTTCTGAGAAACCAATGAGAATAGTAAGACATATCCCATAGGGACTCACACAGGCAAGCCGTAGATCATCATTCATGAGGAAATGTTTGGACCAGAAAAGCTGAGACAGGCTGATCTCATTGCCCTCTCTGGATCTCTGCTCCCTTGGATGTAGACGTGCTAATCCTTCCACCCCTAGGTCTGGCCATCACAGAGACTACTACCAGGACGGCACATCATAGACTCACCAAATCTCAGAGTCAGAAAGCCCTTTAGTAGTCATATAATCCCAACCAAATCTGCGCAGGCATCTCCTACATCGAACTGGTGGCCCCTTGTCCTTGACTAGCCTCAGGAATTTCTGATTTCACCTTTTGACAGTACAAATGATTAGTCAACAAATCAAAAAGCATTTATTAAGTGCTTACTATATGTCAGGTACTGAGCTAAGTGCAGGGGACACAAATATAAGTAAAAAAAAAAGACATTCACTGCCCTTCAAGAGTTCACATTTAATGGGAGATGAAAAGCTGGGGTGCTGGTGGGGAAGGGAAATTACCTGTCTAGGGGCATGGTGGGAAAGTCTAGAGAATGAAAGATGGCTGTTCTGGGCCTTCCTCAAGGCAATTTCCAGGAAGAACTCCCCAACGGGAGAAAGAGTCTTAGGGACAGAGGGGAAGAGAGCTGAGTCATGGGGGCAGAGTCCAGGGAAGCCTTTCCTTACATTGAGCTGAAATTTGCCTCTCATTTCTGGATTGTAAGATCCTTAGGGGCAGAAACTGTATTTTTTGTTTCTTTTTTTATCTCTATCATAGCACAGTGCTTGGCACATAGTAGGTGCTTAATAAATGCTGATTGATAGATTGATTTTCCAGTTACTCCTAGTTTAGTCCTCTGAAGATAAGTAGAATAAGCCTAATCCATCTTTCCTATGACAATTCTTTAAATATTTGAAGACAGATCTTACATCTTCCCTATATCTTCTCATCTCCTGGCTAAATAGCGTTAGTTCCTTTAACTGATTCTCCTGTGATGAAGTTACTTTCCCTCTCACTCTCTGGGCTATCATCCTTCTTGTTCCTTTTAAAGCTGAAGGAAGTCCTCCAAATGTGATCTGACTGTGTAGAATGCAACAGAACTACTCTCCTCCTCCTTCTGGATACCAGATTTCTACTGATATAACTCTCAGATGGCCCAGGAATTGGGGAGGAAGCCCTCAAGAAAGCCCAAGGCAGGAATCTGTCTGTAGGCACTGGGAGCAGTAGTCTGGCCACCACTGAAGCAAGGTTCTGAGACAGAGTTTTCCTTAAATTCACCGACTATTGAATCATCAGGGATCATTTAGGGAAGCTTGGATTGTTTGCAGGTGGCCTCTTAACTTTTTGAGGCTTTTGAGGAGAATTGTACGCACTCCAACCTTTGTACCACCCAAAATTTATTTCTGGGCTGGACAGGCTTTGTTTCTAATGCATTCAGGACCATGTGCCATACGGAAAAGAATGAGAGAATTGGAACCAGAAGACCTGAGTAGAATCCTAGCTCTTAGATTTATCTAGAACAGTTAATTAGCCAGATGCCACTAAGCAAAGCCCACAAGGACTAGAGACTGTTGCCAATCCCTGTCCTTTATCTGCCGTCATGGTTTGCCTTGGGTTCGTTGATCTTGGAAGGAAGAACAATTAAAGAAATAAACATTTATTAAGTACCCAAATATCTCATTGGAGCCTCACAAAAACTCTGGGAGGTAGGTGCTATTATTATCCCCATTTTACAGATGAGCAAATTGAGGCAAACAGGAGTTAAGTGACTTGCCCAAGGTCACACAGTCAGGAAGTGTCTGAGTGAATTTAAGCACAGATCTTCTTGACTCGAAGACCAGCCTCTAGGCGACCTAGTTAGCTCCAAGCTACTGGGGCTTACCTATCTCCTCAATATGGGAACTTGAATCTCTATTGTTCTGTTCCAACCTCAGGTTCTTGAGGAACACATCTATTGTTGACTCGAGTGTAAGGGGTCCTCCCCAGCAAAGAGTTCCAGAAGGTGCAGGAGGAAGGAAGTAAAAAAGGCACCCAGAGCACAAACAGGAATCACTTATGGAAAGGCAAATTTTTTTGCTAATCAGAAACCATGGAATTTCAATCAGGTGAGATGCTAGTTTTCAGACCTCATTAATGCTCATTAGTTATTTATTGTACCTCCACTGCCCAGTTACTGCCAGGTGTCGACTTCACCTCTCTCTCTTCCCCTCTCCCCCTCCCCCTCCTTTCTCTCTCTCCCCCTACTGCTCCTCCTCCTCTTCCTCCTCCTCCTCTCTCTCTCTCTCTCTCCCTCTCTCTCTCTCTCTCTTTCTCTCTCTCTCCCTCTCTCTCCCTCCCTCCCTCTCTGTCTCTTTCTCTCTGTCTCTCTCTCTCTCCTCCACTCCATCTCTTTCCCTTTTGGCCAACATGCCTTCATATTTTTACCTCAACTTCTCCAGCAGCCAATGCCTTGATGTCTGGAAAGGAGAACATGCCAGGAGCCTCCTAGGATCTTACAAGACTCTCCAACGGCAGACAGTGCCCTCCCAGACATAGGCTTCCCTAGGAGGCTATGACTTCCCTGTTTGTAGCCTGATGGGAACTCAGAGTATTATCCTTGCACTTCAAGACTGACTGGAAGAAGAATCCTGAGGCATGGAGACTACCCCTTTGGTGGATCCATGAGTTGTGACTCAACAACTAATTAAAAACATTCTCATGACTGACAAGAACCAATCAGAAGCTATTTTTCCTGCTCTGACGTGAGAAAGGGGAAGGGTCCTTCTGTCATGTAACCCCAAGGGGTGTTCCACTCAATTACTGTCACTTTGGCCCAGTCATTTCAGGCTCTCTGAGCTTTAATACCTTCCTCTAAAAAATGGACATAATGATACTGCACTTCTTCCCTCAGAGGGCTGGCGTGAGGATATTCTTTTGTAGCCCATAAAGCCCTACTGGAGCAGAAGGCATTGTTATTACATTGTCGATGAGGAGGATATCGGGAACTGGCAGTAACATCAGCAGGATCCCAGGAGGAGGAGGGAAGGAGGGCATGTTAGTCTATTTGTGCATGTGTGCTGTTTCCTCCCCTTTCCTCCCCCCACCCCTCTTCACGGTGGGGGTGGCCAGGACCTAGAGCACTGCAGTCCTGTGCTCAGTATTCAGATCGGCCCACCCACTGTCGTCAAGGCGCCCCGGGAGGCTTCCAGGGGTGTCAGAGTGAAAAACAAGCCGAGCAGTCATGGTTGGCCAAGCAGCGGGGCTGTTTAACTCCAGAATGAGGGCTCATTTTCAATCTGGTCCTTTTCGCAGGAGTCTCTTCATGTGGGTGAAGAGAGAGGAGTCAGGGGGATCCTAGGGATGAAAAAAAAGGTGGAGGATCATAGGATTTGCATCTGGAAGGGACCTGAGAGACCCAGGCTAACCCCTTCATTTCACAGAGGATGAAACTGGGTCCCAGAGAAGGAAAATCATTTTCCCAAGGTCACACAGAGAGTAAGTAGCAGAACTGGCAATGGCATCCTTACCCTCTGATTCTAAATCCAGAGAGATTATGTGGAGACCAGGATTACAAGAGGAGGTTTGGGGAGATCCATCAGGGAGTCGATTTTGTCTCCATGAGTTGCTACCATTTGCATGCTCTATCTCCTCCTCAGGGCCAGGCAGGGTGCTGCTAGGTACCCAGTGGGGAATTATGGGAAGAAGCTAGCTTGAACAACAATAATAATAACGATAGCTCATATTTTCCAGGGAAGGGGAAGGGAACAAGCATTTACTTAGCACCTACTATGTACCAATCACCCTAATCTTCTCATTTGTAAAATGAGCTGGAGAAGGAAATGCGAACCTCGCCAGTATGTTTTCCAAGAAAACCCCAAATGGAGCCACAAAAATCAGACACAACTGAAACAACAGCAAATGTGCCCATTTGAACAACTATGCTGAGAGGAAGGTGCTATTATCCCCATTTACAGTTAAGGAAACTGAGGCAGACAGATGTTAAGTGATTTGTCCAGGGTTACACAACTAGTAAGTATCTGTAGCCAGATTTTAACTCAGACCTGATTGCAGGTCCATTGCTCTATCCATTGCACCACATAACTGCTTCAATTTTCCTTATTGACTGCCATTCTGTTGTCCCGTTTTCAAAGGTTGTATCTGAACAGTTCAAGCTCTGGCAGTTTCAGAATGTTGGAAAAGTGTTTCATCTAGGTCTGCTTTTGTATCTGCTATTTGAGAACTAGTCCATCTAAGCATGGGGCTACTCATTGCTAGAGAGCTGGCCACCAAGACATTAACCTCTGGGACCATAGCAACTTACAAAACTATCTACCAAGGTATGGAGGAGTTATATAAGTTATCAGACAGCTAGGTGTCTGCAGTGGCTAGTGTGCTAGGTCTTGAGTCAGGAAGACCAAAGTTCAAATCTGGCCTCTGACTCAATTTCTCCAACTCTTCAATGTGGATAATAATAGCACCTATCTCCCAGGGTTGTTGTGAGGATCAAACGGGGCAATATTTTTAAAGTGCTTAACACAATACCTTGCGCAGGGCAGGTGCTATATAAAAGCTAGCTATTATCATCATCAACATCATTGTTATTCATTATTTGTGTTAATGGACATTGAAGAAATCTAACATACATCCCATGACTTGGATTCTTGAGTTTCTGTGGTTAAAACATCCATTTTCTTGGTAGGCTGCCTCTTTGAATTTAGCTAGGCTTATCCTTGGACAAAAAGCACATAGACTATCACCTGGTCCATACTTGAAGCCTTTCCAGATCAGTAGGCCCTGTAAGATGGTCAGAGTGGTCTATATCACCAATAGGGCACTTGAGAATTTCAATGAAGGCTTCTCTCCATACTGGGTATGTAGAGGTTTTCATTACCCAGTGAAGGGTGAGGTTTGGGAAAGTTTACCCAGAATAGCTAGATTTTTCAACAGGTTTGTTAGGTATAGGTCTAGAGGTCCCCAGGAGTACCTGAAGTGATATGGTCAGGTTATGTCCTTCCCCTCCAGGGCTAGACAATTTCTCTTTTTATAACTGGATGGGGTAAATGCAGAGTGGGAGAGTGGAAATCAGAACACAACATCCTTTTCTCCCTTTTTTTCATCCCAGGACCTGGACCCATTTACCTGAGTACCCTAAATAAGGAGTGACAGACTATCAAGGACCCTGCATTGAGATTTGTAGGAGAATCAAAGTTCCTCCATAAAACTCTTTGGTGCCAAGAGTAAAAGGGAAATGTTTTATGGGAGGCGGTAGGAAAATCTGCAAAGTATCAAGTTGCAAAGAGGCAAATTAAAGCTTGATATCAAGAAAAATTTTCTAAAGTTTGAGCTATCCCAAAATAGGTAGTGCTCTCTCAGGAGGTAGTGGTTCTGTCCTGCACTGATGTCTTTAAGAAAAAGCTGGATGACCACTTGTTGAGTACATCATAGAGGGTGTTCTCATTCAGGTGATGCTGAGCTGGAGAGCCACTGGTCTTTCCTAACTTGGGAATTCTGTGATTCTATCATTTTCATTTCCTTTTCTCTCATAAAATATATCTAGCTATTTTTCTATCTTAAAATCATCAAAGTCTTAAAAACAGCTTATAAATATAACAAAGGAAAATAAGTCCTTTTTTATAGTATTTTTTGGCATTTTATGAGAGGGAGTATGGTACAGTGGAAGGCTGGATTTGGAGAAAGGAGTCTTACAAGTTCTGTAGTCTCTTGCTGTATGGACCTTGAGTAAATCCTTTCCAGGCTTCAGTTGTTTACAAACAGAGGGTTCTAGAGGTCTTCCTTTGTGCAGTTTTAAATTTTAATAGCTTAATAATTATAATAGTATTAAGACCTGCACTAAGACTTTTGGGACATTCCATATGTTCAATAAGAATAAAATTATCTTTATTCCTGACCTTATAGGATTCTTGTAAAGATCAGATAAAACAGTGACTTCATAGACATTCTTTAGAAGGCTTTTTTCTCAAAATTTGTCTTGTCTTTTCTAAGATATCTGTGTCTAAGATGCTACGACTCTTGAACTCTATGAAGTTATATCTACGTTAACATCTACATTAGATATGACTTCATAGACAAAAATATTTTGTCTCTTATGCCTTAGAAAAGGCATGACAAATTATCAGGAAAGGCTTCTAAATCTAGGTCCTGAGGGAATCCCAGAGATCTTTAATTTGCCGATGGAACCAAGGGCCCACATGGTACGGAGGAAAAAATCTGGATTTGGAGCTGGACGTGTATGTGTGTGTATATGTGTATTTGTGTGTGTGTGTGTTTGATCACTGATTCTACTTATTGCTCATATGTTGAAGTGCAAATTGCTTTTCCTCCCCAGGCCTAAAGTTCCTTCCCTGTAAAGTGAGGGGTTTAGATGATCTCAAAGCTCTCTTCCAGTTCTAAATTTTGTGATTTTATGATGAACCTAAAGTGTAAATGACTGATTGTCTTTTTCCTGAGAGCAGGATTTGATGGAGAAGAAAGAGCATCTGAAAAATCTAGTGGTAGGGCATGAAAGAGAACAGAGAGGAAAAAAGGAGTAGAGGCTTTTTAGTGGACTATGGTTTCCTTGAGAACTGGGTTGTGGTCAATTGAGGGCATCACTGAGTTGGTCTTAGGCAGGGCAGGGATCCTGCAGCTCTTGATGCTTTTTCACGCTCTATGTAGCATCATCCTAGACTTGGGTCTCAAAGGGGCATTTGTATCATAGCCATTGGACCAGCCACTGAGTCATTTGTCTTTTGCAGACTGGGATCTGATTAGCACAGGCGAGATGTCACCAAGTCAAGTAGAACAAAATCAGCAAGCATGAACTGAGGGCCTACTATGTGCCAGGTACTTTGCTAAAAGTTGAGGATACAAAGAAAAGAAAAAAATAAATCAGTCCCTGCTCTCAAGGAGTTCACAGTGGGAGATAACATGTAAACAATTACGTATAAAGAGTACTTATACAGATAAATTGATATAATCTCAGAAGGAAGGCATTAGCATTAATGGGGAATTGGGAAAGGCTTCCTATAGAAGGTTTGATTTTGCTGTGTTCTACAGGAAGTCTTTCCCAATCCCCCATTAATGCTAGTGCCATCCTAATTACACCATTTTAGCTGGAATTTGAAGGAAGTCAGAGGGTGGAGGTGCGGAAGGAGAGGGTCACATGGAATAATCAATTAAATTTCATCAAGTTGAGAGATAGAATATTTCATCTGAGGAACAGTAACGAAAACAGTATCACTGAATCATGGAGTACGTGAAAAGCAGTGAGATGGAAGCCTACTAGAGGGCTGAAAGGGGTCAGGTTATGAAGGACTTCTATCCTTTATCCTAGAGCTAATTGGGAACCATGGGAGTTTTTTAAATGGGACAAATGTGACCTGTGGTTTAGGAAGACCACCTTGGCAGTTGAGTGAAGGTGGTCTGGAGTGTGGAGAGATTGGAGGCAGGCAGATCAACCTATTGTAATAATTCAAGAGTGAGGGGGTGAGGGCCTATACTGTGGTGGGGACAATGTCCGAGAAGAGAAAGGTCCATGTGTAAGAAATGTTGTGAAGGCAGAATGTGCAGGACTTGGCAGCAGAACTGATCTGAGTGCTGACGGAGTAGTGAGTAAGAGTGAAGAGTTGAGGAGGATACCCATAAGGGAGGGTTTTTGGGGAAAAAAGATAATAAGGCCAATTTTGGACATGTTGAATTTAATGCTATTGCTCAACTTTTGTTTTTGAAGAGGACCAAGGACATCAGGGGTTAGATCTCGACTTGCTCATGAATTGGGTTTAAATGAGGTAGAGGTGCAAAAGTTGCCAGCCTCACTCTCTCTTCCAGAGTCATCAAAGTCACTCAGCTAGTAAGCGTCTGAGGCCATATTTGAATTCAGGAAGATGAGTCTTCCTGATTTCAGGTTCAGCACTATCCACTATGCCACCCAGCTGACCTGAGCTTATATATGGTCGCTTGCCAGTTGTGAGACTCTGGAGAAGTGCTTTAATCCCTTTCTCCTCTCCTCAGTTTCCTCAAGTTTAAAACAGAGATAATGACAGCATCTGTCTCCTGGGCTTGTAGTAAGGATCAAATGAGATGATACTGGTAAAGCTCTTAGCACTGTGCCTGTTATATAATAGCAACTTAGTAAGTGCTTGTTTTCTGCTTTCCTTTATAGGCGGAAGGGAAAGAGCCAGTACAAAGGGAACGATTGAAGAGTAGTGAGAGAGTGGGTGTGATAAAGGCACTAATCTGCTGAAAAAAATGGGAGACAATGCAATCATTTGTGCATGTAGAAAGGTTTACCCTGCCAAAAAGGGTCACCTCTTTTTGTGAAACAGGGTGGAAAAAGAACTAGTGAGGGAAGCCATCTGAATGATATGAGAAGTATAGGAGGTGAGAAGAGGGAATCGCCTCATTTTTTTCGGTGAATATGAAGCATGATTCTCAGCTGAGACACTGGGGGATACAGTGCCATGGGAAATCTAACAAGAGATGGAAAGGTTTAGAACAGTCACTGTGGTGAGTTGGAAATTGACTCATTTAGGGAGATGTAAAAGATTGTCTTGCTGCACTGAGCACCCAGCTGAGATGATGTGGCATAAGTTTGTAGTGGACCTAATCACAATTCTGTGATTTTACTAGTTTCCTCCAATGGGCAGCAGATAATGGAGTAATCTAAGACCAAAGCTGGGCAGGGCAAGATCAGTGATAAGATAAAGGGCAAGGGGTTGCTGAGAGGAGGACAGTATAGAGGTGAACTAGCTCACCAAGAAGTCAAGATATGGAAGGGAGGAGAGTGTAGGCATGATAGCTTGGGAAAAGAACTGAAGGGTAACAAGTTTGGAAGATGCAGAGAAATGGAAGAACAGAGTGATGGGTTGCAAGGCAGACAAATAGGTGAAATGATAATGGGTTATGATCAGATAAGGAAATTTCTGAGTTCATAAATATGGAAGTGGAACCATTGTGAGAGGCGGTAAGATCAAGAGGGACCATCTTTGTGTGAAGCTGAGGTGGGGTTCCCATCTGATGAGAAATGAATGAGTTGAGGAACTGGGAGGCTAGGGGATTTGAGGGAGTAACAATATGTATATTGAATTGCCCTAGTATGAAGGCAGGAGTTGGGGAGAAAAGAAAGACTGAGACATCCATGGAATTTGTTGAGAAACAAAAGGAGCTTCCTGGAGATAATAGTTACTAGAATTTTTGATAGAGTGGTAAATTGTATTCTTCAAAGGAGGAGAGGACATTGAGTAGTGGTGGTGAAGGCAGAGCCTGGGAGTGGCAATGGGGAGCAAGGGGAATTCCAACTCCCCCACCTTGACCAGTGAGCCAGGGGACATGAGTAAAAGTACAACCAGTGCTAGAAAGGGTGGCCAGGAATCACTTGCCATAGGAGGGAGCCAGGTCTTGGTGAATGAAAGGAAAACGTTTAAGATGAAAGCATGCTGGTACATGTAGGACAGGCATTTTAAAAGGCACAGTGAGACACTGAGGGATGGAGAATGAGGTTTGGACAAGGATAACTAGGGGTTCAGAATATCACCCCAATCCTTAGCAAGGTGAATTCAACAAGAGAAGCCCTTTCTTATCCCCCTTTCCCTCCTTCCCCAATCAAATAGGGTTAATTTCCTGAGGCAAAGACTATATAGTTAATCCATCAGGCCACACTCCCCTTCACCAAGCACTGCACTGTGAGCTGACCTCTCCCAAAGGATACTTGTTCTTTAGACACTGGGACCTCCTGGAAACTTGAAATCCCTAATACCCTGGCTCAGATTATCCATCCAACCTTATTTCACACTGTCCCCTTCACATGCTTGGCACTTATGTTAAACCAGACCATTTGATGTGGCCCATTTACCTGACCTTGTCCTCATGCTTGGAATAGATTTCCTCATTACCCCAGCTACTTCTGTTGAAATTCCTCCCTTTCTTCCTTGTTGTTTCTTCCATTAAATTTGAGCTCTTTGAGGACAGGGACTATTTTTACCTTTCTTTGTATCCCAAATGCTTGTTGTCTTTTTTCGAAGTCCAGTTTCCTTCAGGAATTCCACCCCCTTCTTCTCCTTTTTGGTTCTATCTATATTTACAGTAGGAGTTCTTAACCTGGGTTCTGTGCACTTGTCAAAAATTTTTTAATAACTGTATTTTAATATAATTGGTTTACTTGGTAATACTATGTGTTTAATTTTATGCATTTAAAATATTATTTTGAGGAGTCTGTAAGTTTCTCCAGACTACCAAAAGATTCTGTGATACAATAAAGATCAAGAACCCCTGATTTATAGGGAAGGACAGAATACACGTAGTCAAGTGTATGTGATGCCTAGTAATAAAAGCCTGGACAACACAAAGGAACACACAAAAAAACAAGCTTCTTACAACTTAAAAGAAATATAGCCTACTCCTTCCCACCTCCTCCCAGCAATATAACCTATTGCTGAGCCAAGACTGGCCACCACTGCCTTTTTCTATCATACATGTAAGTCAGAGAGACCTTGAATTATTAAATGCATATGTTTAACCATTTGCTTCAAGAAACTTTTCCTAACCTTCCTCCCCCAGGTAGAAGGGTTCTTTCTTTCTTCAAATTTCTTAAATAATTTTGTCAGAATTTCCTCCCACTGCATCCTGGGTCACCTCCAGTCATCCTGAGGAATATCAGGTCAGATGGCTCTGGAGGAGAAGTGAGGCTGGTGACGTGCACAGCCCTCCCTCACTCAAAACAAAGTCAAGTGAAAGTCATGTCATCATTTCCCTGATGGCATGGTCTTCTTTGGCAACAAAGGATGAACACAAAATCCTTATCAATCAATCAATCAACCAATCAATTGGTGATGGTTTATTAATCAAATACTATGTTCTAAGCATTGGCCACACAAAGACAAAGACAAAGAAATAGTTCTTGTCATCAAGGAGAGTACAATTTAGTGTGAAAGACAGCAGAATTATATAAGTGGATGCAAAATTTGTGCAAGGTAATCTTGGGGAAAAGACCCTAGCAGCTGGGGGTATCAGGAAAGACTTGGTATAGAAGGTGATATTTGAGCTGGACTTTGAAGGAAACTAAGGATGCTGTATTAGGTTTCCCATTGTCCCGCCTCCCCAGGCCTCCTCTTTCCCTCATGCTCTGCCATTTATACCAGTAGAATGTAAATTTCTTTAAGGCTGGATTGTGTAATAAAAACCAAAAAAACATAACACTGATTACAATGGCCCCCATTGCCTGAAGGTCAGGTATGTTACACTTTACCCCTCTTCCAGGTTCACTGGTTCCCTTAAGAGAGTTTTTTGTGTCTAATCTTTCTGCCAATGTTTCTATCTCCTGACAATGGTCTTGTCCTAAATGTAGAGTTTGGGCCTCTGCCTAGTTCCATTTAACCACTAACAACTGGATTAGATTTTTATGAACAGTAGTTATTTCTTAAGGAATAATCATAATTTATACAAATTTACTCCCCCAACAAATGGGACTTAATCCCTCCCCTTGCACTACCTCAGTCTCTGGGGTAGGGGAAGAGAATTAGGTAGATAATTTGGATTAGCTCCCAAGTTCTAAGTCTAAACTCCAGCTTGGACTTGAGTTCCAGGGACTCAGGCCTCTCAGAGCTTCCCTGCTGAGCTGATTAGCTGCAATATTCCACCTACAGTACTGACTCCAAGGTTTTCCATGACTCGAGCTCTGGGATCTGGTGGATATCCCAGCCTCTGTTGGAAACTAAGACAAAAACAACAGAATAGGAACAACTCCAAGATGATTTCTTAGAGCTGGGTTAAAAAAGTGGGTAGCCTCTTCAGTTCAGTTCATGGTACTGAGTTATGGCCAAATTGGGATCTTCACCCTCTGGGTATAATAGTTGGAAAGTGTGGGAAGGAAAATGAGAGACTGTCAGTCTGGCCGCTTTTAAAGATGTTGCCTTTTCTGGTTAAGCAAAAGAGGCTACACTCATTCATTTGGCAGGAAGACAAAAGATGCAGAGTGCCTCCATGTTAGGTGATCTGTCCATAACCAGGGCTCAAGCAAGCCAACCAAAAAACTTTGTATTCCTAGCACCAAGTACTCTTCCTTATTCGTTACAGATGCTTAGCAGATGTATGATGAAACAAATTGAGTGGTCTGGCCATTTTCTCTCTGAGTAAGTCCACAAGAGGGTAGTGTTATATAGGGGAAAGATCTCTGAACTTGGACTCAGAGAACCTATATTTGAAGCTGACTCTGATGACCTTGGGCAAATCCCTTGCTGTCTCTGGGCCTTAGTTTTCTCATCTATAAAATGAGGGAGTTGGACCCAATGAACGAAAAAGCCCTAAATCTATGATTCTAAGTTAAACTCACTGGGTTCAGAAGTCTACCACATCCTGACTTCTTATTTGCATTGCCATCCAACCCAATACAGTTCCCTTAGGATGACTTCTGAATCTTTCTATCAGTCTGCAGCTGGATTTCTCTTATATGGACAGCTTGTTGAAACCAGGTAGGGTTTCACTTTTTCTACGTGTACCCCCAGCATTTAGCACTAGACTTGGCACATAGTAAGTGCTTAATAAATGCTTTATCATGTGATTAATATGATTGTACATGTATAATCTATATCAAATTGCTTGCTGTCTTGGGGAGTGAGGAGAGAGGAAGGGATAGAGAAAAATTTGGAACTCATAATCTTATAAAAGTGAATGTTGAAAACTATCTTTACATGTACTTGGCAAATAATGAAATATTATTAGGTGGAAAAAATAGAAGAAAAATGCTTTTCCATCCAAACATTCTAATTTCTTTATTACCTTTTTCATATTCTCATTCTTTCCATCCTGGTGCTTTAGTTTCCAACACATGTCTCTCCATTTAATCAGTGATATCTACTACTCTCTACTACATACTTCTCTACTGCTTCTAGGATCTATTCTTAAGGAAAAAGTCATTTATTGTCTATATAGCTGATGAACCCCTCATTTGCTAGTGGTCCCCAAATTACCTTGTATTTATTCTTTTTTTTTAAAAGTTTAATTAATATGTTTTATTTTTACAAGCATTTCAAAATATCCTCTAGAAGAGATATCTTGTGACAAAATAAAAGTTAAATAAAACAGTATATAAGGTGACCTCATCTGAAAGTGAAAGCAATATTTCACACAGATAGTTCTCCCACCTGTCTATTAAAAATTAACAGAAATTTATTTTTCCTCTTTCCTACTCCCCCACTAAAAAAAGAGATAACAAATTCCCTGTAACGCATACATGCAAGTCAAGCAAAACATTCTCTTAAGGTCTATATCCCAAAATATGTCTTATTTTGTGTCCTAAATCCAGTGGGTCACATAGGTCCTCTGGAATCTTGAGCCCCCATTGTATCGCTCCCAGTTCTAACAATGTTCAAAGTTGCTTCTCTTTACAATGCTATTGTTAGAGTATAAATTTTTCTCCTGGTTCTGCCCATTTTATTCATCAATAGTTCATATAAGTCTCTCCATGTCTTTTGTATATGCTTACCTTGTCTTTCCCAACAGAACGCATTGCTCTTTGAAGGCAGGGACCATTGAATTTTTGACTTTTTATCTGTATAGGTGCTTAATAAATCTTGAATGACTGATCGATTAATATGCCTTAGGAGATATGTATTTCAGAGATTTATTTGTCTCATTTGACAGATGAAGAAATTGAGACCCCAAGGACGGAAGTAACTTGCTTGAGGTCATACAGGTTATTAGAATCTGTTGTCCTAGAATCCAGTTTGGTGGAGTGGAAAGGGAACCAGGCTTAAAGATAGGAGATCTGGACTTAAAAGCTGGTTCTGATGCCTGCTAGGCTGTGTGACTATAAGCAAGTTTTTCTGAACCTTAAAGTTTTCCCCTGTAAAATGGAAATAATCATACATGCATTACCTAACTGGGGCAGAAGTGAGCTGGGGAAAAGAACTTTGTAAACCTTAAAGAATCATATAACTCTGTCTTATTATCCTTAACTATTAGTCCATCGTGCTTTTCTTTATAGGGACCCAGGATGGCTGATTGACTGTTCTCTTAAGGGAAAGAACCACAAGGTCATGGAATTTTGGCTTTGTATCAAATGGTGCCAAATACCTGTATCATTAACTGACATCTATATGATTGATTTCAGAGGTATTGGATCTCCCCCAACAGATGCCTATTTTAAATGCATTAAGCCTGGGAGACTTTTAGTAAACAAGTCATTGAATGTGATGCTCTTAGCTCTATAAGGATTGAGAAAGAGAGTCCTCTAGAGAGGCCAGGGGTCATTATTGTTATGAGAGTAGAGGCCTGAACTGTCAAGTTGGATATGACAACGTGGTAATGTTGTGCTCAATGTCAAGGAGAGGTGAAGGGAAGGTCCATCTGCATTTCAATCTTGAGTTTGCAAGTCTGGGCCATTGGCTGGCTGGCTTCCTTGAGAACAGACGAGGCTGGCCTGACGTAGAATTTAAGAACTGTAGCATTAGGCAAGACTTTAGAAACAGGGGAAAGATGGGATGACTGCTGGATTTGGAGTCAAAAGACCTAGGCCCAAATCTTATCTCTTTAATTGCTTTGTGACCCTAAACACATCATTTAACCTCTCTAAAGCTCAGTTTCCTTATGTGTAAGATGAGAGGATTGAACTAAATCTCCATTATTTTTCAAACTTGAAAGGTTGTATGATTGATTCTCTTATGAGTGGTTATTCAGACACTGCTTGGACACCTCCAGGTAAAGGAAGCTCACTACCTATTAAGGCAGCCCTTTCCATTCCTGGGCATTTCTGCTTGCTGGGAAATTTTCCTCATAATGAGCCTGTCAATTTTCTTTGGATTAGCTATCACTTGAAGCTGTGCATTCATAGTCTGGGGGTGGCTCTTTCATCCCCTCTACAAGATGTAAGGAATTGGGTGACGAGACAGCTTAAGTTTTATATGGAGGTTGGGGACAGAGCTTTAGGATCTGCTCACCACCACGAAAAGTTTATGGGGAACTAGATTCAGAAGCATGCATGATATGGTGGAAAGTGTGTTGGCCCTGCACTCAGAAGCCTGGGTCTGAGTGAAAAGTCATTAATATTACCAATGTGATAAGCCATTTAACATCCCAGGGTCTCAGCTTCTTCATTTGCAAAATGAGCAGATTGGATTAGATGAAGTCTCTGATCTAGTCATCTAACTCTAGTTTTATGGAATATTTAAAATTATTGCCCCACATATAATAGTGGAAAGAGCACTGAATTTCAAATTCCAGCTCTGTTACCTATTACTTACATACTACTTAGTACTTACATACTTATCTGTATAAGCTTGGAAAAGTCAGATTTGTTCCTTCAGCCTCGGTCTTCTCATCTGTAAAATGGGACATTGGTAAATAAGGTTCCTTCTAGCTCTAAGCCTTTTGCTCCTCTCCAGTAAACATCTATCCCCTAAGGATGGGGCATAGCTGAGAGATCACAGGAAGGTAGGCTCGGGACAGCCCTGCGTGGTGTCCTTCATGATATATCTCAAGCACTTACCCCAGCTGGAGTGACATCATGGAGTAGAAAGAATTTTGGGCTTAGAGTCAGAAGACCTGGGTTTGAGTCCTGACTGGAACTAATTTGTTCTTGGTTTTAGGCAAACTGCTTTTTCTCTCTGGGTCTCAGACTAGTCATCTATAAAACAGGAATATTCATCCTGTTTCTGGTTACCCTGAAATTCTGGCATGGAGATTGATGGAGATCATGGATGTTGAAAGTATTCCATGACTGTAAAGCACTTAATACATATGATTAATCAATTAATAAGTAGCAAACTTGTGTAATTTTGTAATTCCTTTGCTTAGCTCTTTTATAAGATTCAGGGAATGGGGGAGAGATACATGAAGTGCCTACTTTTTGTCTGGCAGACAATTCTAGTGTAGGGGAAAGACCTCTGAAATTTTGATTTTGAAGAATTTAATTTGAATTATGACTGTTGATTATTTCTGCAAGATTGTACTGGCAAATATTTAGCAACTGGCTCTCCAAAAGGTCAGCCACATTTTAATGTTTAATCTAGATGAACATTTTCTCCATCCTTTTCTTAGGTCTACATGGTCAATAAATTCGGCCCAGATTTGTAGTGTTGGTTGATTTCTGAGGTATTAATGCTCACACTGAAACTTTAGCAATCAGTTTGCTAGTATAAACTGTCTTCAGCATATCCCTGAACCTGAGTAACTTTGGGCAAGTTGCTGCACCTTTGTGGCCTGTTTCCTGACCTATAAAGTGGGGAGAGGGGTTGGACTAAATGACTCCCAAGCTCCCTTTCAGTCCTAAATCCAATGTTTGAGAGAATAGACTGGTAGTTGTAAAAGACCTTAGAGGTTACCTACTTATTCACCTTATTTTCTAGATAAAAAACTAAAACTCAGGAAATTAAAGCAACTTTCCCAAAGTCTCAGAAACACCAAAGGGAGAGGCAGGATTTGAATGCAAGTTCCCAACAGTAAATGGAATTCTTTCAACAGAATCACACTGCCTTTCTGTGTTTTTTGCTTAAGGCCTGGTCCCTGCATTTATGCTATGTGAGTAAAGTATCTGCATCCATTGGGAGATAGTGAGGGAGGCTTTGAAGAAAGCTGCCTAAGAAAGGACTCCAGCAATGGAGGAGGGGATGGGAAACTTGTCCTGAGCTGCCGCAGCCCCGGCTGTGCACAGGGATGTCATAAATCGCTGGGCCTGGGCGCCTGACAGGAGATGGGATGTGATCAGAAAGCCAACAGACCTGAGCTTGAAAGCTTCTACATTTCCTGTATCACCCTCCCATCTTTCAAAATAGGGCCCAGAGAAATCAGCAGCATGGACTCTCCTTCTCTCCTAGGGGTTTTGGAACAGTGTGGCCCCAGATCTCAGCCTTATCAAACTATTAACTCTAGAAAAACAGTCGTGACAGCAGCAGCAACAATAATTTATTATGTTTTGTAGCTTTCTCATATTCTTATCCATTATCTCATTTGCCCTCCAAAACAACCTTGTAAGGGAGGCAAGGCAGAGATAGTCATTCTCATTTTACAGAGGAAGAAACCAAGTCTCAGAGAAAAAAAAAAAAAGAAATGCCTAGCCCATGGCCATGAAGTGAATTTGTGAATGAATTGACATGTGGACTCAAGTTTCCTTGATTTCACTACCACACCTTTCCTCTTAGTCAACATTGATTAGGCTCTTACTATGTGCCAAACACTGTGCTAAGCATAGGGTAGTCCTTCACGTCTGGAAGCTCAGGAGGGAGAGGGTCATTCACTCTTAGTTATACCCTGTAACTCAAGTGTGTGAGTCATAACTGTTTTAGATCTAAATTCTCAGGCCCGATTTCAAGGTGAGAAGAGACCTGATCCAATCCATACTTGGAAGAATAGTCCTTTCTACATGCCCCTCCCCAACTACCTTTATATATTTCTGTTTATTCTATTTCTATGTTTTTGCATACATACACATGTGTATGTATATATGTGTGTGCGTGTATATATCTCCCCCATTAAAATGTAAGCTCCTTCAGAATAGGGATTGTTTCACTTCATTCTTTGCATTTATATCACCATGCCTGACACATGATAGGTCCACAAGAAAAATGTGTTCACCCATTAATTAAAGGTAGGTGAGTGTGCATTTATCAGACCCATCTTTGTCTTGGGTTTCAACTTCTTGCTAACCATTTTTGTTCTATCATTCCTAGTCCAAAGATATGTTTTCCCCTTTGTAGTGAAAAGAGAAATTAAATAGGTTGAGTAGCTCTGCCTTCTACTTCACTATTATTGTCTAATTCATCCGCATCATTTATTTTGTTCCTTATTTGATCTTCTGCTTGCCCTCCACATAGTTTTAAAAAAAATGACACATTCTTGTCCTTAGTTTTCATCATTCAGCCTCACCTGATCTCAGCTTTATTATTCCCAACACTCTTTTTATAGGATTTGTCCCTCCTTTGTGTTCTTCCTTACCAGCACCCACAAGTGTTTGCTCCCACGTTGTTCCATTTCCATGACCCAGAATTCTAGAATTGCTTTATCCAACCATAATCTCATCATATATTATCTCTCTATCTCACTTCTCCCACAATTATTCTTTATTCTTAATCTGAACTCCATTCTCCCCTTCCCAAGACACTATCCCAGGCCATCACCTTTACTCTGATTTAATTTTTTTCCTCTATCAATCTGGGCTTGACAGTGAACCAGTTCAACATCACACTGTCTTCTCTTGAATCCCTTACCCTGTTGTCCTATGGACATTCATGCCTTGCTAAATTCTAACGTTGGATTGCCAACAACTTCTCTCATTATTTCCCACTTGGTATATTCCTCTAAACTTTTTCATCAAGTCCCAGGAACTTCTTTAACCTACAAGATTCCTTCAGCTCTTGGACTTACCCCTTGGAAGTACCCTCTGCCCTCTGATTGGAGGATTGAGAATGCCTCTCAGAACCTCCACTTAAGGAGGACACCCATACCAGCAATCTCTTCATTTCTCATCCGGTTTCATTCCCCAGGGTTTCTCCATCATACCACTGCACAGGGTCCTCCCTCCAGTCCCATTCTTTCATCAGCTTTATTTTTGTTGTGGAAGGGGATGCTGTCTTCTCTCATTAGGCTGTAAATTCAGTGAGAACAGAAACTATTTTTCTTTTTCATATTTGAGTTCCCAGAGCTTAGCACAGTAGCTACCTAGTACATGGCAGGTGCTTAATGCTGTTTTTTGTCCTTTGTTTTCAAGCTGGACTAGTGACATCAGGGGGTAATATCTTTCATGTCTTTCAATTCATACTTGTGTATGAATTGGATTTAAGTGAAGCAGAATTGTACAAAGCCTCACTCTCTCTTCTAGAGTCATCAAAGTCCAGTAGCAAGACAAAAGTCGAGATGACTGGCGATGACCCAAGATGCAGTGGATGACCTTAGTGTCTTTGATGTCTAACTAAGCTCTAAGTGCTCCACAGTACCTGCTTCACCCACCTTCATGGCTATTGGAACAAATTGTTATCATCCTCCCATTCCACCAGGGTAAGTCTTCTTGTGCTTAATAAATTTTTATTGACTGAATAGAGCTACAGAAAGTCACAGGACCTCCTATACATGTATACTATCTAAATTTAACCGGTCTTTCACTAATGTAAGGCATTTCTTTGACTCCCTCCTCATTGATTCTCTATCTCACTTTCCACAGCTGTAGTTCTAAACCTTAGGTCTCCCAAACTATCTCTTCCCAACCTTCTCAGCTGAAGACCTAATGAGATAATTCATATTAAAATGCTTGGTAAATTGTAAATTGATGTTTATTATGCTTTGATTAGAATGATACTGCTAATAATGAACCTAATGAAATGAAGACATTCTTAACTCCCTTAACAAGAAGAAAGCTACCTGGATACTGAGGAGAAGGTGATAGCTCTTACTTATATAGCACTTTTCAGTTTATAAAGTTTTTCTTACATGGATTTTGCAAACACTTTGGGAGACAGGAAGGACAGGCATTAGTATTTTAGTTTTACAGAGGGGGAAATGGAGGCTCGGAACAACAACTAAGAAGGCTTGGGGCTGGGTCTAGAACCTAAATCTTCTGTCTTGAGGTTCAGGGCTCTTTGTATTACAGAGAGATGCCTCAGCATGTCAGCACATTCTTAAAGTATCCATTGTCCCAAATTAAAAGTTTCTTGGGATGGAGGGAAGTTCATGGCAGGCAGCTAGGTGATGAGGTGGACAGAACACCAGACCTGGAGTCAGGAAGACTCATCTTCCTGAGTTCAAATTCAACTTCAGAGACTTAGTAGCTAGGTGACCCTGGGCAAGTTACTTAACCCTGTTTACCTTAGTTCCATGTCTTCAAAATGAGCTGGAGAAGGAAATGGCAAATCTCTCAAGAGAACCCCAAATTTGGTCACAAAGGGTTGGACATAACTGAAACAAATGGATGGCAACAACAAAATGCTTGTTCTCTTTCTCTTCCCTGAGGTACAACCAGACTATTGCTAGTAGGCAGAATACTAACATTAAGGGGATTGAGAAAAAAAAAGAGGATTGGGATCATCTTTCTGATCTACTTGAGAATGAGAGGATGTATGCCCTGAGTCAACACCTTTCACCGTAGGCTAAAGTCCAGTTGAGGGTGGCTATAACCGTTGAACTTCTCTGTGTCTTGCCAGAAGCATGTAAAGATATAGCCTTAGAATAGCTAACATGACTCCCAGAATTAGGATTAAAACCCAAGTCTTAAGGCCTAAGGGTCCTAGGAAATAGCATGTTTGAGAGCATCAGGGCCTCAGTCCTACCTGGAGGTAAACAATAGGCTGGAAGGACCTCTCCAAGTCATAGAAGTTCATGTTCCTATTGAAAGGTGGTGTAATGTGTGTATGGGGTGTTCAGGAGGACTAGTCCCTCTGGTGTGAGGGCTGCTGAGCCCTTTTCAGGGCTGCTCATCCACCTTTGGTGATCATTGGCCACCCAACTCTCACCTGTGGCTCTAAGAAGTTGTAGGGCTAACCCAGGTTGGGGGTGACTGACAGGCCTCAAACCTATGAGTGATTGGGGGGGAGTGTCTACCCCAAGCATGTGAAGACTTCCCCTGGTAGAATGGGTGGATGAGAATGATTTGTTACAAAGAACATGAAGGGGCTGAAGCAGGTACTATAGAGCTCTTAGAGCTTGGTCAGACATGAAGTTGCCAAGGTCATCCACTATATACCAGGCCATTGCTGGTTGTCTGAGGGTTGTCCTGCCATTGGACTTTGATTGACTCAGGAAAAGAGCGTAAGGTTGATGACTTTGAGCAACTCTGCTTCACTTAAATTCAACTGAGTCAAGATCTTACCCTGTGATGTTACTGGATCTCTTTGAAAATGAAGGTAAGGAATAATGGGAATAGCCCTGGATTGGGAGCAAGGAGAACTCAGTCTGACTATTTGAGTTGTCACTGACTGTCCATGTAATCTTGGGCAAGTCATTTGACCTATATGGACCTCAGATTCCATGAGATAAATAAATATAAGTAATGTGGTCATGCCTTACTCTAATGGTCTATGAGTGTATGAAAGCCAGTCTCCTTCAGATAGCCTTCCCAGATGAATAGTTCCAGCCAACCTCTCTAGGCTCATTATGCTTTATTCTTCATGTACTTTATGTTCTAGCCAAACTGGCCTATCTGAAGTTTTTTGTTCACAATGTTCCATCTCTCGTCTCAGTGTGTGTGCTTAAGTAGTTCCCCATACCTGGAATGCACCCCTTCTTTATCCAAATCTCCTAAAATTTCATGCTTTCTTTAAAGCTCAGTTCAGTTACCATACTTGAAGTCTTTCCTAATTCCCCCAGCTGCTAATGGTCTCTATAAATTATTTTCATTCTCTTTCTACAAATTATGTATTAGTTTTCTCCTGATAAAATATTCTTGAATCAAGGACTGTTCTTGTATCCCTAGCACCTTAGCATAGTAGGCACTTAATAAATGCTTGTAAATTAATTACCTTAGTCCATTCTCTGAATCCCACAAATATAATGTAACCCCTCAGCAAGAATGTTAGTAATTTTATAACTATCTCTTTCTAAGTATTTCACTATGATTCATATGGGTGAAAGTTAGACCCCTGCCCATCTTACTGTCATACCCGTCAAATTAACAGTGCCATGGTTCCTGGATGGGGCACATCATTAGCTTGCCCAAGGGCTCTACTCATTTCCCTGTGAATTCCCAGGCCAAAACATCCTTTTCTGATTTTAAGTATTGGATTTGGAGACCAGAGTTTTAATCCTGACTACTATTTATTTTGTGGTGAATGAATAAATCCTTTCTGTTCACTGAGATTCAGTTTCCTTATCTGTAAAAGAGTTTGGACCAAGTGATCTCCAGGGTGAGATCTGGCTTCAAATCCTACCTCAGGTACTTATCAGCTGTGTGACCTTGGGCCAGTCACAACCTCTCTAAGCCTCAGTTTCCTCATGCATAAAATGAGGGGGTTGGACTGGATGACCCCTAAATCTAAGATCCTATGAATTTATAACGTCAAATCTTGTGATCTTCCATATAGATAAGTAATACAGAAGTGTCAAGGCTCCTCCCCTATCCTTTCCCCCTCTCTTCCTCTTCCCTTGTGTCCCAGGCTCTCCTGTGAGGGAACTAATTGATGTCTGATCTACTCAGCAGTTCAGTCCTAAAGAGCAACTTTCAGCTAACTGCTCCCATAACTTCCCTGTCAGCTTTGATTCCCATCAGAGCAGGCAGGCCCTGGAGTCCTTTAAAGGTGTGTTCTGCCCTTATCCTCCTCTTTGCTCTTAGGAGGAATGTTTGCCCTGGGGACTTACAGTAGAGCCTTAACTAGAAGACCAGAGCTTTTCTACTCCACTTAAGAGAGGTATGTGAAGGAGAGAGAGCATTGGACCGGGAGAGAGCTGGTTTCCAGACCTGACTTGGTCCTTACTTCACTGGGTACTCTTGGGTAAATAAGCCAATTATATCTTCTGGTCTTCACTTTGCTTATCTGTTAGATAGAACAATAATCCTGGCATTACCTACCTCTCAAGGTTGTTGTGATAGTCAAATAAAAGTAAATTCTGGGAAGGTGTTTGGAAATCGTGATATTAACCTTGGGCAAATCCTTTAACCTCTCTTGGCATCATTTCTCCTTTAACCAAGGAAGGGATTGGAGTACATGAGCTCTGGGGAGTTTTCCGGTTCTAAATTCTATGATTTTATGATGATTACCACCACCATCATCAATTATCCCAGAAGGTGGATCCCTAGACAGTCTCTGCTGCTCTTTTCACCTTGAGTCCCAAGTGGTCTCCAGGTCCTATTGATAGGACTTCTGTATCTTAGGGTGACTCCCAATTCTCTTTACCATATGTTCAATTTTCCCCTTAGTTACTATACCTGCCTTTCTTCCACCCTCACCCCCCATACATACACTACTCTTGCCAAATTCTCAGACTTCTCTTATGCTGCCTTGGCCAGTTCTGGCAGGTCCTTCCCCTGCCAGGTCAATGTCAACAACCTATCCCCACCTTACTGGTGTGAAAACCAGCCGATTAGAGCCATAAGTAGGTGTTTAACAACAACACACTGGCCCAGAGCACCCGTCAGCAATTTTTTCCCCTTGGCTGCTCAGCATTAGCAAATATGCTGAGATGCCTTGTTTTTGCTGCTGCCAGGAGGGGAAGGTGCCATGCCTGAGGATTTAATTTTTCCTTTCTTCTTGCAGGATCCCATAATTTCCATTAAAGTCCTCCTACCCCTATCTTTTAACATTCAGTCACCACTTCTATAAAATAGACTCTTAGAACCATACATATCTGGGCTTACAGGACAAGAGAGGCTCTTAGAGCATCAGAGAGGCTCAGACTTGTCATCTTATGATAATCATTACAGACTTCTTGAATAACAGTGTGGCATAATGGATAGCACACTGGGAGTGGAGTCAGAAGACTTGGGTTTGAATTCTGACTCTGATAACTGCAGCAATTGTAAACTGGTTGGATATTACTTTTCTTATCTATAAAATGAGAAAAAAAAAAGTCCTAGAACTGCTCATTTCCCCGAGTTGTTGCAAATCTCGCTTGTAAATGCCTTATAAACCTTAATATAAGGTTGGCTATTATTATTAGAATGTTAAACTCCTAGACTCCTGGAATTTTACAGTCTTTAGGAAATATAAGAAACCTTTGAGGTCATCCAGTCCCTCTCTCCAACTAGATAAAGAACTTCTATAATGTTTCTAACAGTGGTCATTTAGTTTTGATTTGAATACCCCCAGGGACAGGGAACTCATTCTCCGAGGCAAGCCATTCAACTTCTGGAAGGCTCACGAAAATTGTCAGGAAATTTTTCCTAATATTAATCTGAAATCTGACTACCTGAAACTCCCTATAGATCCTAGTTCTGCCCTCAGGAGTTAAATAGAAAAAGCTTCATTCTTCTTTCACAAGTTCCTCTGAAGGTGGAGACCTTTTTCTTTTGTCTTCATATCTTTAGCTTCAAACTACACAGTAGGCATTTAATATGTGCTTTTTCAGTGATTGATTGACTTAAAGACTGTTCTTTTTTCTTCCACTGCAAGGGAAGCTGCCATCTGTTTACTTAAAAATGAAACAGTGTTTAGGGCTCCTTTCTTGGTCCTTCTCAAATCAGGAGCCTCCTCCCAAAGAGCGAATGAAACTGATTCCCAAGGGACTTAAGTGATCATTAACACTCATTTGCATAGGTTAATTGCACCAGATAAAGAAGACTGACCTGACCCACCAGCTGACATCAGCTGAGTGTTGCTGGAATGTACAGAGTCCCAGCTCCCCTTCAACTCCCTTCTTCCTTCCCAGAATCATTAGGCTTCCTGGTTTGAAATCAGTCAAGCTTTGGCTCAGTAGATCTGAGCAACTTGAAGGTGACTGAACCTCCAAGCCCCCCAAAGCTGCAAGCTAATTCCTTCAACATGAGGAAAATATCTAAGTGTATTGACCAGGCAGGAGGCCAGCAGTAAGTTATTGTGACTTTGCAGGATTCTGTAAATTTTTGCTTGCTAGAATCATAGCATGTCAGCTGGAAGGCCCTAGTACATGGAACTTTAGAGCTGAAAGGGGCCTTAAAACACAGAATGCCTTATTAAAGATGGAAATCATAATTCATTCTTGAAACAATGGTGGGAAATGAGAAGCATAATTACTGTTCTGGGTCTGATTATGAGCAGTAAGAAAGGCCTTATTGTTGAAGCTGAAATTAGGGGAACTTTGGGGAAAAGTGACTACTCTATCACAGGTTTCATCTCAGTTTATGACCATTCATTTGGAACATAAACTCCTTGAGGACAGGGGCTCCTTTAATTTTTGTCCTTGCATTTCTAGTGTCTACCACACTGCTAGTATGCAGTGGACTCTTAATAAGGGCTCATTGCATTAATTTGGGGAGGAGAGAAAGGCTGGCTGACATCCACCCTATATTTTAGGAGAATCAATTTCAGATAGTTCAAGGAATGGATAGATGGGATTCCATGGCCTAAAGGTATGTAGGAAAAACAACCCAAGTGAGAAGAGAACACCAAAAAGAGTGATGCTGGGGGAAGAAAAAGAGCAAAGTAAGTGCAGGACTGCTGCTCAGGTGGATTTGATGGTGATAACAGGTGATGAAGATAAGTCAGAACTATGCAACTCATACTTTGTTCTTGTTTTCTTCACTAAGAAGATTGATCTTGCATTTGGGAAGAATGAGAGAAAGATGGAATGGAAACCCAAAGTCAGAGATAGTGCATTGAGAGCTACAAGAAACCTTAGATACAATCTCGAGATCAACCCCCTCAAAATGAGGAGAGATAATAGGAGATCATATGTCTGCTGGTCAGTGAATTCAAATAACTATGTCTTGTGAGAATCAAAGAACTGGCAGATACGATCGCTGAACCATGGCCAATGGTCTTTGAAAGAGTACGAGGATTGAGAATGTGGTAGCATCAGAAAAGGGAAAGAGTTGGGTAGAGTCTGCAAACTGTAGGCCAGTAAGCTTCAGTTTGATTCTGGGGAAAACTCAAGGATGGGTGATAGACATATAATGCATTGTTAGACTTCCTAAATGCTTTATGAGCATTTAAATAATAATGCAATCAATAACAACTAACATCCATTCATGTAGCGCTTACCATGCGCTAGGCACTGTGCCAAGCTTCACGAATATCTCATTTTCTCCTCGTAATAGCACTGGAAGTAGGTGCTATTGTTATCCCCATTTTATAGCTGCAGAAACAAAAGCAAACAGAGGCTAAGTGACTTGCTCAGGGTCACAGAGGCAGTAAGCATCTGAGGCTGGATTTGAATTCAGATCATGACTCTAGGCCTGGCACTCTTGCCAGTGCACTGGCGATCACTCAAAGCCAACATAACTTTATCAAGAAGACATCATGCCACATTATTCCTTTTTTAATAGGGTTACTAGGTTGGTAGGGTAGGGAAATAATGTAAATGTAGTATACTGAGATTGTTGTAAAGCATTTGTCACATTATCCTTGTGGACAAGTTGGAGAAAAGTGGGTTATATAATATATATAATAATCCTTATATATATATATATATATAATATAGTTGTATAATAATGAGAGGATTCATGACTCAGAATAGCCATTAACAGGTCAACCTTAACTTGGAGAGAGATCATTAGCAGAGTGCTCCAGGATTTGTGCTTTGTCTGATATTGTTCAACAACAATTGGATGTAGGCAAAGATGGATATGCTTATCAAATTTAGAGATTATGTGGGAGGAAGTTAATGCAGGATCCCAAAAGATCTCAAGACACTCGAGTGAAGGGCTGAAATACTTATATGGATTCAAAACTCATCATGACAATCCAGTGTGGACCTATCCTGTTTCCCTGCTCCACCCTACCATTAGTAACTTTTCCTGCCTACAGGTTGTTGTGTTTGTCCTTCATTCTTGAAGAGGACCATGACATCAAGATGATGACATGATTTGTAGTTGACTTTGATTTGAGTGAGGGAGAGCTGTGCAAGGTCACCAGCTTCACTTTCTCCTCCAGAGCCATCTGGGTCCAGTGGGCTGATGTTCATCAAGATGACTGGAGATGGCCCAGGATGCAATGTGAGACCCTGGCCATTTTAGGCTAAAGTTTTATCAGATTCTTGCTTTGAGTGAGATACGCCCATTCAAAGAATAGGCTTCTTTAAATAGTTACTCAAGGGATGGCCCCTTTAATAAAAAAAAGGTCAAACTGGCAGGGCAAGACCCTCAGGCTTCCTGGGTAAAAGAGAAATAGTTACTATTTAATATTTACATCTCCCAACCTGGAACACCATTTTCCTTCTTTCTTCCAATCTAAGTTTTACAGATCCTTCACAGTCTGGTCCAACATCTTCATCCTCCACAGGATGGCATGGCACAACATTAAGAATAAATACGTAGTTAATAAGTTTTGGGATTCAGTCCCAGGTCTATCACTAAATCTTTTGTGGAAAGTTATGAATTTCCCATCTTGGAGTCTTAGTCTTTTCATTTGACAAATGAAGAAGTTGACTAAGCTGGTCTCTAAGAATCTCAGTGCTGGAAGGAAACTTTGGGGCCATTTAATACAAATCAGACCTAACCAAAAATCCCTTCTGTGGCATCTCTTGAAAAATGATCCTCAACCATCCTTTTCAGCAAAGAAGAACCTGCTACCTCCCAAGGTAACTAATTCTGCTTTGGGACAGTTCAAATTGTTGGAAACACTTTTCTCAAATAAAGTCAAATTTTGCTTTTATGAAACTTTCAACAATTGAATTTAGTCTTGTCTTCTGGTGCTAAGCAGGATGAGTTTAATCCCTTTTGCAGATGACAGCCCTTCAAATATTTTAAGATAGCTATCATACTCTCCCACCCAAGTCTTCCCTTCTCTGGGCTAAGCAATCTCATATAACAGTCCCTTCACTATCCTGGTCTCCCTCCCCTGGATGTTCTCTGACTTGTAAACACACTTCCTCAAAAGGAATGTCCCAAACTTGTCATAATTCTCCAGATGTCGTCTTACTAAAGCAGTCAGTCAGTCAGTCAGCCAATAAGCATTTATTAAATTCTTACAACGTGCCAAACTCTGAGATAATCATTGAGGACACAATGAAAGGCAAAACAGAGTTCCTACCCTCAAGGAACTCATAATCTAATGACGGAGTACAGAGGAACTCTCACCTCCCTCATTCTGGGCACTATGCCTTTTGGAATAAAACCTAGATTCATGAAGTGTTCCAGTATTTTGTGGGTAATCCCCTCAAGTCCCAAATTCCTTTGCTCTTAACTGCTTCCCCAAGGAGGCTGGCTGAGGAGTAAGAGATGTTTTAAAACCATAATGAAAAGAAGAATGACTTGGGAGTAAGGATTTGGATTCTGGTTCTATTTCTGCTACTAATTAGCTATGTCAACACAGGCAAGTCACTTTTTCTCTTTGGGCCTCAGTTTCCTTGTCTGTAAAATGAGAAGGATTGGACCAGCTGGCTCTTTCTGAATTCAACATTTTATATTCCATGTTCTGATGTCCTTTCCTGTTCTGACATTCTAGTTTGTTCCATGGTCCCTTTTAGATCTGACATGCTATGGTATGTGATTTCATCTAACCTAGACCTGTTACCAAAAATCTTTGGAAGACAAAATACCATTTATAATTGAATGAAAGTGATGTGGTGAGTATATGATGGAAAGAGCTGATTCTATAATCAAAAGAACTGGGTTTAAATGCCCCTCTCTGATGTGACCTTAGGCATACCACTTAATATTTCCCTGGACCTCAGTTTCCTCATCTGTTAAATGAAAGGGCTGGACTATATGGTCTCTAGTGTCTCTTCTGCATTAAGAATCTATGGCAATTTTCTTGAATTCAAACCTATAAAATGAGATTGTTTGAGGCTAAGGGGTGGTGAGCTTGTTTTAAAGGCAAGACATTACATGTGTATGTGTAAGTGTTTATTTTGTTGAGTTCTGATTCAATTTTATGAGGTGAATGAAGATTGTTTTTCCCTGTTGTGCTCTAAAGAGCCTAGTAGTCACTTAAAGTTTCTATTTTGAGAGATGTCTTCTATCATTCCTCCCACACTCATGGCATCATAGACTCTTAGAGCTGAAAGATATCTCAGGAAATGCCTCGTCTAACTGCTGCTTTTTCAAGAATCTCCTCTACCTTCCTGCCTAGAGACCTCTAGTAATAGGGAACTCATTACCTGTCAAGGCAGCCCTTTCCATTTTTGGCTAGGTCTAATTGTTTGCCTTTTGTAGTTGTGACTGTTGTTTCATCCTCCCCCCTACCAGTAAGGAGTACCTTACCATTCCCCAGAACTTTCCTCCCCATAGAATAGCCCAAGAAGAATCTCAGCAACTTGAGAGAAAAATGAGGAGACAGTGGGGTGTTTGTGAAACTCTTAGGCTGCCAGTGAGCACTCATTTGGCAAGAGACATGGTAACTGACTATCTGAGAGCATCAAGTTTTACAGTCACTATGTTTGTACTTAATTTAGAAAGCTTGCATTTATGCAGTCTTTTAAGGTTTGCAAAGCACTTTACATATGTTACCTTGTTTGATCATCACAAACCCATAAGGTAAGTCCTACTCGAATTCCCCATTTTGCAGATAAGGAAATGGGGTGAGAAAGGTTATGTATTTGCCCAAGGTCACATAGCTCTCCTGACTCCCAGTCCAACACTCTAACCCCGTACCAAGTGGATATAGTGACTCAGGTGCACTTTGAGAGGAGATGAGTTTCTGATCTCAGGGTGAATTTCTGTCAGCTTCAAAATAGGTAGGAACCATAGCACGAAGGAGAAACTCCAGAGTAGAGGACTCTCGTCTGACTTTGCATTAAAGCTGTGAGATGGTAGTAATTGTCCCTTGCCCAAACAGAGAAACCCTGGAACATGCATTCTCATTAACAATGTGGCCACAGCACAAAATGTCTTTTTCATGCTAAGGGACTCAGCAATGCCATGTACTGGAAGGGGACAGAATTCCAAAGGGAGCTACTCATTGTTGTACATTTTTTTCCTTAGCTCTTTCTTTTTTTTGTATGATTTAATTTTTTTTCCTGAATAACATGTAAAAATACATGAAATTTGTTTTTTTTTTTTAAATTTTGAGTTCCACATTCTCTTCCTCTTTCCCTCATCTCTCCCTCTCATTGAGAAGGCAGGTAATTTGATATAGGTCATACAAGTGCAGAAAAAAACTCCAAAAAAATAAAATAAAGAAAAAGTATGCTTCGATCTTCATTCAAATTCCACCCATTCTTTCTGAGGAGACTCCCTTTGACCTTTCAGTAGAACTTTTTAAAGTTTTGTGTGTAATCAGATCTGTGTGTGTGTGTTTGTGCGTGCGCGCGCGTGTGTTAATGTGTGCTCATTGGTTACAGCAAAGATCAAAATCAATACCACACTAGAATTTCCCACCACACCCCTCTCAACTACTTAAAAGCAGTCTTCTGACCCCAAAAACTTTACTAAAATGACTTTCTTCGAGGTTATAACTTATTTCTTAGCTGGTAAGTCCAATAGCTACTTCTCAGTCTTGGTTCTCATTGACTTCTCTACAGCTTTTGAAGTTCTAAATCAGGGATAAGGAACCCTTCGGCCTTCAGGCCACATGTGGCTTTCTAAGTTCTCAAGTGTGGTTTTCAAGTTTTACAGAACAAATCCTTTTATTACGGGGATTTGTTTTGGGAAGTTTGGATTCAGTCAAAGGGCCACATTTGAAGACCTAGAGGGCCACATGTGGCCTTGAGACTGCAGGTTCCCCACCCCTGTATCTAGACCAACTTCTCCTGAATGTTCTTTCCTTCTTGGGTGTCTGTGACTGTTCTTTCATGTTTCATTTGATTGTACCTTTTGAGTCTTTGCTGACTTGTCATCCATCTTCTACTTCCCAATACATATATATATCCTCCAGTGAGCATTTCAAACACATTATGTTTAACATAGAGATGATTATGATTGTCTTTAAGCCTCTCATCCTTCAAAAAGTCAAATATTTAGGTCAAGGTTACTACCACACTCCTAGTCAATTAGGTTTATATCCTTAGGTAGAGGTAGTGCAGCAAGTACTGTGCTAAAGGTGGAGTCGGGAACTGAGTTTAAATCCAGCTTCTTAAAAACCATGTGATTCTGGGCAAGTCATAACCTCTGGTTGCCTCAGTTCCCTCAACTGTAAAATGGGGCTCATAATGACATCTTCCTCAGAGGGTTGTTATGAGGATCAAATGAGATGATATTTGTAAAGTGTCTAGAACTCAGTTAATACTTGTTTCCTTCTTTCCTTAGAGCTATTCTTCATTCTTCCTTGATTTTATCTTTATAACATCTTCTTCATTTACTTTAAGTTTCAGCTTTGCAACCATACTCCCACCAGAACCCAAAGACCTTGGTTTCCCAAAAACTCATCTCTGGGTCATGGGAATAACACTTCCTGCTGGGTTTAGTTAATTTTTTTCTTTTGTTCATTAAAAGGGCCATTCCCTCACTACTTCTTAAAGAGGCCTATTCATTCAATGGGCATTACCTCCCTCTAAGTGAGTACCTGAAAAGGCCAGTCTAAAAAGGCCAAGGTCTCCCATTACATGCTGGACCATCTCCAGTGATCCTGATGAATATTTGGTCACTGGTCCCAGATGGCTCAGGAGGAGAAAGTGAGGTTGCACAGCCCTCCCTCACTGAAAACAAAGTCAAGTGCAAGTCATGTCATCATTTCTCTGATGTCATGGTCTTCTTTGAAAACAAAGGACAAACATACAACATCGTTTGTGATTAAAACTACAATGGCATCTGATTGTCATTGAACCTCTGACTTTCCTTCTTGATTAATGAAAACATCCTTGGCAAATATTTTCATTCTAGTCTGTCTTCAGCGGGTCCAAGAATTTCACCTCTATTGGCACAATATGGCAAAATATGTCTCTTAAACATGGCCCCATTTCCAAAATCCAGAATAGAAGCAGGATCATATTCTATTATTCCTGTCTAGGGTATCCAGGAAACCCAGGCCTGCTTCAGACAGTTTTTTGAACCAGCTACCAAAGTAGATTATTACAATAACCCCATAAATTATCTTCTTGATTCCAGTCTCACCCTTTCTAATCCATAGGTACTACAATAATGCTCCTAAGCCATAGAGCTGAACATGATGTTTCTCTGATTCAACACCTTCAGCAACTTCCCATTTTGTCTAAGATAAAAGACAAACTTTCCAGGTTGCAATTTGTGGCCATATGACAGTCTCCTGGCAATCTATATTTCCAGATTTGCCAAACTGGCCAGTCTGCTGTTCCATAATATTTGAACTTGACCTTCAAACTCCTGTCTCTGTGCCTTTGGGCAGATATTTACACATGTCTGGTATGCAGTCCCTCCTTGCTTCTACCTTTTGTAGTTCGTAGATTTTTAAATACTCAGCTTAGGGATCACTTCCTCTATGTAATCTTACCTTATCCTTCAAATAGTACTCTCCCCCTCCTCAAATGAGCTTGTATTCATTTAGCTGGGTATGTGTACTATTGACATCACCTCCCTCCCCCAGCACCTAAATTCTCTAAAGTAAAAGGTTTTCTTCTTTTGTTTGGTTTTGGTCTTCGTAGTCACAGTGCCTTGTACATAATAACAGACACTTAGTGTTTGTTGAATTGAATGGAAGGGAAAAGGATGAGAAGACGCTTCCTGTAATTATTACGTCCTCTTAGTGTCCCTTGCTTTTTTAGTGCTGCACTTGAGGGTCACCTCTCTTGCTGCTCCTCCTAAATGTTCCTTCTCTTCTCTTTCTCTTTTTTTCCTCTTCTTCCAGTTGCCTTATTCGTACTAATCTATTCAAATATTGTGGCTCCTTCCCCCAAGAACGTAAAGCTCTTTGCCAGCAGGGACTCGCTTTTTGTCCTTGTCTTTCTATCCCTCAAATCTAGGACAATGTTTTGCATGAAGTGATGATTCTGAAAAATGGGAAATGGACAAAAGTAAAGACATTGACCCCAATTATCATAATTTATTAGTGAAGTTTAACTGATATAGAACAATTGGCATAATGAAAAGGACAAAAGAGCTCAGAAACTGCCTCAGCCAGCAAGCACTTCATCTCTTTGCCAAACGGAGGGTAAAAGGAAGTCAAGGGCAATGTAAATTTATTTGTAAGGCATGGAGAATAATGGCCACAGGGAAAGAATATTAGGTATGAAGTAAAAAAATCTAGGTTGCCATCTGAGGATTGCTACTTACTTGGTGACCTTGGACCAATTACTTCAACTCTCTTAGGTCCAATTTCTTGATCTGTAAAATTAAGAATTTGGACTAGATGATTTTCAAAGTCTTCTCCCCATCTAAAGTCTGCATTCCTTTGTAGATCATGAACAATACTGGTCTTGAGATGACTGTAGTTCTATCAAGAAATTCTACTATGAGACCCTACTAAACCAAATAAAGCCAAGAGAATTTTTAGAACCTGGAAAAAAGATGACCAAATGCCATGGAATCAAACAAATCTGCATGTGTTTCCATATTCTCATCATTGATAACAATGAAACTATCATATTTGGACTCTATCACTGAAGTACCCAATGTGCTATCTTGGAAATAGAGCTAGTACTTAAGAAGATGAAGTCTGGAAGGATAGTTGGATCTGATTAAATACATGCCAAAGAAAATTGGGTTGGAGGTAACACAAATTTAAGGGCACTAAGTGATTGATTTTCAAAATATCTCAAAGGAAGGAATGTTTCAAAAAGAATAGATAAGATCACAGATAATACTCCTATTTCATAAAAGGCTACCAAGAAATCATAAGTACTATCAAATCATATATCTTCTTTCTCATAATTACAAAGTCTTGGCAAGAATGATCTACATGTGTATCAAGAGCATTTTAAAATGAAAACATGAAAAGGGAACAGGCAGCCTTTTGTAACCAATTTTCTATTACACAAAATGGACTGAGAGATGTAGAAAATGCAAGGCCTTCCTATGTTTATTGTTTGTTAGTTTTCTTTAAAAAACAATTGACTTGGTAGGACAAAATGCAAAGTCCCTTTGCTTTGATGGTGTATTCTGACCAGTGAAAAACCTGGCTGTCTACCTATAGGAAGAATCTCTATGGAGTATTTACGGGAGGAAATGGATATATGGAAGGAGTGCTCTCATTGATGAGATTATCAATTTATTGATATATTTAAGTATTTCTACAGTCTTTTAAGGTTCTGGGCATATTTTGCTCTTTGTAATCCTGTAAGATGGGTAACACAATTATTTTTATCCCTATTTTATAGATAAGAAAATATATAATAAATTAGACCAAAGCAACTGGCTAGTTGTCAGGGAGCGATCATCAATTGCACTTACTTCTTGGGACTAAACAACTTTTAATGACCCAATTGCTACCATCCCATTGAATAATGTACTTAGGATCTTTCATGAGAACTTTAGGCAAAGGGCTGTAATCTGTCAAAACTTGGAGCTGAAACATGATACAACAGAGAAAAAGAGTTCATGAATTAAGAGCTGGAAGAGACTTTAAGGGTCCTCTTTTCCAACACCCTCATTTTACAATGAGGAAATCAAAGTCAAGATGGGCAGGTGACTTTCCTCAGGCAGTAAATGGAAGAGCTTGGCAGGTCCTATGACCTCACTTTAGTTGTTTCTTTTTTTCCTTTCCTTTATGCCATTTATCTTGAGTTCCTTGCCTTTTCTTTCAAGTTATTTCTATTTTGTGATAGCCATATGTCTGGACTAGAGAAGAGGTATATATTTTACAAGGGGCATATCTTATCTATGTAATGCCAGAGTGACCAGTGCTTGGAGGATATGGACAGAAAAACACTAAGGGGAAAATGAGGGGGCTAATATTTCTGGGGTCAGATGTTCCATACTTGCCTGAAGCTTTCTTTCCAGGCCATTCCCCTTTCCCTAAGGGTATGCCTGTCTCAGATGTCAATTCCTTTTTGCAATATTCCAATTTTCTCCAATTTCTCTAATATTCTAATTTCTGCAATATGTCCCACATTCATCTTTCTTCTATATCATACACTGCCTCATCCTGGGTCATCTCCAGTCATCCTGATGAATATCTGGTCACTGGATTCAGATGACTCTGGAGGAGAAGTGAGGCTGGTGACGTGCACAGCCCTCCCTCCCTCAAAACAAAGTCAAGTGCAAGTCATGTCATTATTTCCTTGATGGCATGGTCTTCTTCAACAAAGGACAAACGCACACACTAAAGGTCAGAGTTAGAAGGTGCATTAGAAAATAGAACATAGAATGATAAGTCCAGAAAGGATTTTATGACATAGAATATATTATATCTGAGCTGGAAATGACTAGCCTTCCCTCAAGACCCAATGAAAATTCTATCTAATTTTAGCTACGTTTCATCTGGATTTTAGTTTTTCTCTTTTTAATTCGAATGCTTTCCCTTTCTTATTTCCAGCTTATTCTTTATATAACTTATTTGTACCTTGTCGTTTTCATGTTGTACCCCTAATTAGACAATGAGCTTCTTTTTTTCTACATATACTTATATGCTTCGAATTGCTCTTATAGTAATAAAGTTGTTGAGTTACAAATATTATCTTGCCATATGGAAATACAAAGAGTTTAATGTTATTGAATTTCTTATGTTTTCACTTTCCTATTTCTTTTTTTACTTTTTATGTTTCCCTTGAGTCTTTTTTCCCAATTTTTAACATTTTTATTCAAAATTTTGAGTTCCAAATTCTCCCTCTCTCTCTCCCTCTCTTCCCCTTCTCCCTGATATGGTAAGCAATCAAATATAGGCTATCCATGTGTAATTATGTAGAACATTTTCATACTAGTCATTTGGCACAAAAAGACTGGAATAAAAGAAAAGAAAGGAAAGAAAGTGAAAAATAGCATGCTTTAATCTGTATTCAAACAATATCAGTTCTTTCTCTGGAGGTAGATAGTATGTTTCACATTAGTCCTTTGGGATTGTCTTGTAATCATTGTGTTGCTGAGAATAGCTAAGTCATTCCTAGTTCTTCATGGAACAATATTGCTGTTACTGTGTACAAGGTTCTTCTGGTTCTGTTCACTTCACTGTGCATCAATTCATGTAATAATGAACTTCTTGAGAACAGGGAGTATCTTTTACCTTTCTTCCAAGCTTAGCACAATGCCTGGTACACACGTAGACAATGCTTATTGGCTTATTGACCTTAGAATACAGGATATAGAATGTTAAACTTTGAAGGGACCTTAGATCTCATAGAACATCAGAAATGGAAAAGGATTCACCATAGAATATAGAACTTTACTGGTCTCTTACAGTGGAACATCTTCCTATTTTTCCCTCTACCTCATAGAGTCCCTTTCTTCCTGTAAAATGCAGCTCAACATCATCTTCTGCATGGAGCCTTTCCTGATTTGATCTCCCAATTTCTATGCCCTCCTTCCCTAATTTTCTTGCATTTAACTACTTTGCAAATATTTGTATATATTCATTTTATGTTTATGCTATATATTTACATATGTACTTGTCTCTCCTTTTAGAATATAAATACCTTTACCAATATAGATTGTTTCCTTTTTCATTTTTGTACTTATACCAACAGGACCTAGCATCGGATCTAGTCCATTGCAGGTCACTAATAAATACTTGTTGACAGATTTCAGTAGCTGAACTGAACTTTGTTCAGTTGTTTTCAGTTTTGTCCAACTTTCTGTGACCCCATTGCTTTGCAAAGGTACTGGAGTTGTTTGCCATTTCCTTCTGCAGCTCATTTTACAGATGAGGAAACTGAAGCAAACAGAGTTAAGTGACTCACCCAAGGTCACACAGCTAAATAAGTGTCTGAGGCCAGATTTGAACTCAGAAAGAGGAGTCTGACTCCATGACTGGCATTCTATCCAATGTGCCACCTAGCTATTCTCTCTTTAAAACCATTGCCAGACTAATCTTACTTATGCATAGATCTATTCAGGTCACCCTTTTCTTCAAAAAAAAAAAAAATGAGCCATTGCTTCTTATTACCTGTCCTAATGAACAGTCCCTTAGCCTGACATTCTAGATCTTCCATGACATCCTAACTTTTAGTTCTAATTTCATATAAATTGGTCTTTTAATCGATCTCTTTTGACTCATCTTTCTCTACTCCAATTCATTTCCATTGCTACCAAAATAAATCTTCTTCAAGCACAGATCTTGCCATGTCATTCCCTTACTTGATGATACTCAAATGGTTCCCTGTTGCCTCTGGGATAAAAATATAAACTCCTCTTATTAGGATTTAAAGCCCTTCAGAACCTGACCTTAACCTATAATTCCAGTCTACTGTACATTACTCTCCTTCCTACACTCAGTCAAACTGGTGTTCTCTCTGTTCCTTACACATACTACCTCTCATCTTGGTGCTTTTGCAATGGCTCTCTCTCTCAAATGACTGGAATGATTTTTACCTTTGCCTCAGAGAAATCTTAAATTCTCTGTTTCAAATTCAACTCAAACTTCACCTTCTACGTGAAGCCTTTTCCCAACTGTTACCACCCTCTCTGTCTCCTAATTAGTATTTATTTCTTTGATATTTCTTCCGTATATATCTATGTATGTTATTGTCTCCCCCATCAGAATGTAAGCCACTTGAGTTTAAGGATTGTTTCATTTTTTGTTTTTGTATCCTCAGGGCCTATCACAGTGCATGGCATACAGTAGGTGCTTAAAAATTCTTCTTCCTACTAGTTCTATCCACATTATCTCCCAGCCAGACTGGACTGCTAGCCATGTATTTTCCAGTCTCTGTCCCTTTGCTCATTCTGCTCTCTATTTCTGGAATGCTATTTATTCTTTCTGCCTATTGACTTATTCATTAAGCTTTAGTTCAAATGTCACCTTCTCTACAAACTTGTCTCTACCTCTCCTCCTCCCTCAGTAATTACCTTCTTCCCCTGGGGTCTCACATAGCAATTTTTGGGAGGCACTTCTCTGATGTACTTACACTTTTTTTGATATCCCCTAATAGATTGTAAGCTCCGTGAGGATAGGGAATATCTTATCTAAAGTCTTATGGAAACATTTTATTTCCTCCAGTGCTTAACTCAGTGCTGTTTATGGAGTAAAGTGCCTCATAATGTTTGCTGAAGTTGATGAGAGTGTGGTTGTTTCCAGTGGAGTTGTTCCAGGGAGGGCTTGCTGCCCAGAAAAATAGAAACCTTTGGTTGCTGGGTGTAGGAAGTTGGAGGGTCCTTTGCTCACATGGATACAGCTTTGTAGGGAGATCTCCATTCTTCCCTCTCACTTAAGGAGATGAACTGATGAGATTATAGTTACAAGCAGAGATTACCATGGCTAGAGGGGTTCATGATTTATTTGGAAAGTTGGGACCAAAGAAATACCCACAGATGAGCTGAATTACTCAGGATTGTTTGATCTGCTAATTAGCTTTCCTTCAGAATTCATAATTCACAGGTTGGCCGTACCACCAAGAAGACCTTTTGGCAGGCCCTATTCAGCTGTGATCAGCAAAGAGGGGAAAAAGGGAAAGAAGGTAGAAACTATAAGAGAAACTAGGGCCTATTCCCTTCTTCCCTGTTCATATGCCTCTCCTCCATCCTGCCTACCATGGCTACTACCTGCCAGTCAGGTTGGGAGTAGAGGAAAAAGACTCAGAGTTAGTGGGGTGGGATATGGGCAGAAAACTTTTGGCACCAAGATGTAAGAGAACAATTGGGAAACACCTAGAAAAGGCAATCTCCAGTCTCCAGAATCAGCCCCTTGGATTGACACCATGTTCTTATCTGTGAGCTCATCCTCCCTCATTATACTAGCCCATTTGTCCCTCTTTATTAGTATGCCAATCTCTATACCTTCTCTCCGTCACTGTGCCAGTTTGGGTATATCTATATATTATAATGCTGGTCTTTGTACTCCAAAGTGGTAATAGGATCACAGGTCAGGTTTGAAAGAAACCGCAAAGACCATCTTGTACAATTCCTGTCATGTTCCAGGTGAGGCACAGAGCGGTAGTTTAACTTGTCCAAGATCATATAGGTAATAAGTATCAGAGGTAAAATTTGAACCCAGATTCTTTGACACTAGAGTCAATGATCTTTCTACTGTACTACGCTGTCTCCCAGAGTTCAGAGTCACCTAGAGATCAGGCTGAGGGACAGGGATCAGGGAAGAACCTTTTTTGAGGTCTTTGTCCCCCTGAAAGAACAGAGCCAGAGAAACTGACCTGACTTCAGGGAATCTATGTCTAACCCTCTCATCTTCAGAGTGAGTAAAACTTGGCACTTATTTGCCCTTATTATCATAATAAGGAAGTCCAGGCCACTGAACTGTGGGAGATTCAAGGCAGCAACTGTTACCAATAGATAGTTCTAAAGATACAACCATTCTTCCATGGTGGAGCTGCTGCAGCTAGCACATGAAAGCAAGGAGAGGCAGCCCCTCTGGCCTGGTGATTACTACAAGTTGGCAGATTATATAGTGTTTACTCCTGGAAGGAGGGAGAATGAGAGTGTCAAAAGAGACCTGTGAGTAGCAAGGTATTGTGTTGGTGGAGGCCTGATTGTTCCTAGGTGAATTCTCCTTGTGGGGTTTAGTCTCACCCATAGAACACACCCTGAGGTATGGTGAGGTCTATTTGCCTATATTTCAAGCTGTCTGAGGACACTGAAAAGTCTAGGTAATGATTCTTAGTCAGAAAGTGAAACAGCTGTCTCCTTGACAGCACCTGCTAAGAACTTCCCTAGTTTCTTGTGAGTGTCTGTATCAAGGTCCTGGAACTATGTACTCCTTGAGAACGTGGACTATTTTCCTCTTTCTTTGTATCCCTAGTTTTTAACACAGTATCTGACATAGACTAAATACTTAAAAAATGCTTGTTGACTTGTTTTGACTTTCTGTCACTTGAGTGCAGTATTACACTCTCTTTGAACTTCCCCTGAGGAGTTAATTCCTGCGGCTTGATGAGGTACCTTGGAAAGACAATGTGACCAGTCCCCCACTTGTCCTTTGGGTTAGTCAAAGCCCACTGGGGAGAGAGGGACTGCACACATTTCCATGTGTAAAATGTTGAGATGTTGAGAGATAACAAAATAATCCTAGTGATTGGATTTTCTGAATGCCCCAGCAAGTATTCCAGAGAGGCATAAAAGCTAATACAAAGGCAGAAGGATCTGCCAAAGAACAACGTCATTTCTGGGCAGTCTTATTTCCTGTGGGAACAATTTGTACCACAAGGAAAGGATGGACAGCTCAATCTTATCAGGCTCTAGGGAGGCTCCCATAACACTACTCTGCCCCACCCCCTCCAGTCTCTGCTCCTCAAATTTGAGACTCTTAAGCCTCTGGTCACAGGGGAGCAGAGCCTGAAAACTCAAATTAACTCTTGTATATCTATGATAATTAAGAAGGAACTCAAAGAAAGAAACACGATGCAACATCATCTAAGTCCCATTTCATCACTAACCTCAAATATTTTCCTGGGGTAACACAAGGGCTGGACGTCTGGTTGAGGGAGTTCCCAGAATGCCAGGATACAGTCAGCTTAGTGAAATAATAATAACCTAACATTTACATAGACCTTACTATGTGCCAGACACTGGGCTAAGTGCTTTACAATTATTGTCTCATTTGTCCCTCACAACAACCCTGGGAGATAGGTGCTAATATGATCCCCATTTCACAGATGAGGAAACTGAGGCAAACAGAGGTTAAGTGACTTACACAGAGTTACACAGCTAGTGAGTGTCTGAGGCCATATTTGAACTCAGGTCTTCCTGACTCCAGGCCCAGGACTCTATCCATTATGCCCTCACCCCCCCCAAACAAGAACTTTTATTTCCACAGTGTCTTCAAGTTTATAAAATGCTTCTTTCACAGTTTTGAGAGGGAGATAGTGCTAGTAAGTATTAGTATTTCCATTTTACAGACCAGGAAACTGAGATCCTGAGAATATTAGTCAGGACTTCTCCTTCCCCACCTACTTGTGTTCTCATGGCTTTTAGCTTCTCAATGTATCATCAGGACAGGGACTTTCCTTGTCAGCCCCATGCTTTTTCACTTTTCCTTCTCCTTCTCACCTGACCACTTTCCAACTTCTATACCCCCACTGCTTCAAGGTCTTGCTTTCTAAATTCCAATGGCAGCTACTTACCTGATAAATAAAAATCTAGTAAAGGGTGAATGGTCCAATGACCCCTCTCATGCATTCATTCATTCATCTAAACTCTCATCCATTAAGCATCTATCATGTGCAATTTTTTTCATCCTGCTATACAGTGGGAAAAACACAAAGATTAAATAAAAATGTGATCACTGCCTCCCTATAACCACAAGATTTTAGAGCTGGAAGGGATCTCAAAGAAAATCTAATCCAATCTCCCAGGTATACAAATAAGAAAACTGAAATCTAGAGACAATAAGCCACTTACTCGAGGTAATACTGCTAATGAGTATCAAGGATATGGCAGTTGTCATTTTGCTCCAGGTGCTGATGTGGGGTATGTGCACCCTCCAGTGGAGCACCAACACCCTAATTGACCCACTCTCGTACCTAATCTCAAGGCTGGCACTTCTCTGGGTCCCTAACACTCTCTTGAAACTTAACTTCCTACTCAGATAGATAACACCTACTGATCTCTGCCATGCAAGCTGTTCAGAACCAGAATGGGACCTGCTCCTTCCCCAAATAAATTCAGTCCTAGCCCATCCTAGGCCTTATGTTTTTCAAGGCTTCTTTTCCACTATGCCTTCTGGAACATTCCTCTATTGTTAATGAATTCTCCTTCATCTTAGATCTCTTCATCTTACATTTCTATCATCTTTTGGTATTGGGTGAATCCTAGCAATATCTCTTGGCATCCTCTCTTAGTCTGGTTTTTCTTTCTCTCACATCTGACAACAAAGGAACAGAAGGAAGAGCTGGCATGTGCCTTTCTGAACATTAGCACTTCTTTTACTAACATCAGTCAGCAACCACTCCTACTGCTTTAAATTTTACTCTGTCCCACCCAGACATTTGTTGCTGTCACCTTTGGATCTCCAGGACACTCTTTCTTAGTACTGGACTGAGCACCTGACTCAGACATTTCCACCTCAACCCCTTCCCCTATTTGAATCTTTGCCTTCCAGTTCTTTAATTTTTTAAAAAACTCTCATTACCTCTTTGCAATCTACTTTAGTCACTTTAGTCACACCTTAAGTGAATTTGTGGGAGAGCAAGGAATGCATTTTATTTCATGCCATATAGATGATTTTACCTGGGGGGCATTGTTTGTGTAAAGGGGAAAGATATAAAATAAAGTTGGAAAGGTAGGATGGAATCCAACAGGTTTCTTATCTGTCTCTAGAGAGGTTCCCAAAGCATTGCTATTCCCACCCCTTGAACCTGAGAAGATCTTGAATGGCAAACTAAGAATTTGAACCTTCTATCATGGGCAATTGGGATCCAATGAAGGATTTTGAGCTGGGAAGTGACATGATAAGAGCCATGCATCAATAAGAAGCACAGAACTTCAGAGTTGGAAAGGACCTTAGAGCTTATCCAATTTACCCTGGAAAGAAATCCTTACTATAACATAACCTAGATTTCAGTTGTGACATCATCTGGGGTTTTCTTGGCAAACTATAGTGATTTGCCTTGTCCTCCTCCACCTCATTTTATAGGTGAGGAAATGGAGGCAAACAGGGTTAAGTGACTTACCCAGGGTCATGTTGCTAGTAAATGTCTGAGGCTAGATTTGAATTCAGGAAGGTGCATCTTCTTTAGGCACAGCACTCTGTCTACTACACCACCTACCTGCCCTAGAAATGGTCATTAAATCTCTGCTTGAAGACCTCTGATGAGGGAGAAGCAGACTTTTCCACTTTAGACAACTTCAATTCTTAGGAAATGTCTTCCAGTTAAGTCTAAATTTACCTCTTTGCAACTTCCATTCACGACTTTTGGTTCTGTCTTCTGGGAGTGAAATGGAACAATTTAATAACCTCTTTCAAATGATAACCGTTTTATTTCTTGAAGACAGGTTTTCTGTCCTCCTGGAGTTTACTCTTCTTATGGCTACAATCCTCCAGTTCCACCCACTAAGTCCAGTATGATATGGACTCAAGACCTTCACTATCCTGGTTGCCATCCTGTGGATGATCCATAACTTACCCACATCCTTTTCTTAAACCATGGAAAGAAAATCTGAGAAAATGCTTCAGAGAAGGTTGATCAAGGCAGAATGGAGCACTGTTATCACTTCCTTACTCCTGAAAGTTAAGCATCTCTTTAAAAAAATTTACTTTGTTTTTAATTTATGGAGTAAAGCAAGCATTTCCATAACAGTGCAATATAAAAAATGATTGTACATGGAACTGCAAATCTAGTATGCACAACTTTTTATTCCTTTCAAATATACAACAAAATTAGCTTGTAAATTTCTTTTTTTCCCTTTTTTTCTTTCTTATTTCCCACCCCTGCCCTAGAGATGGCTATCATTAGACACAAATATATATATATACATATATATATAAAATATATTAAATTATTCCATACATCTATTTATCAGTTGTTTCTCTGGATGAAAATAGTATCTTTCTTCATATGTCCTTCATAGTTAATTTGGGTATTTATAATAGTTAAAATAACTCATTCACTCAAAATCCTTAAAACAATATTGTTGTTGCATTGTACAATGTTCTCGTGGTTCTGTGCATTTTGCTCTTCATTATTTCATGTAAAGTCTTCCCATGTTTTTCTAAGGTCAATGAGCTCATCATTTCTTATAGCACAGCAGTATCCCATCACACTGCTATACCACAACTTGTTCAGCCATTCCCTATTTGATGGATATCTTTTCAATTTCCAGTTCTTTGCCACCACAGAGCCAAGCATCTCTTAATGTAGTCCAAGGGCCTATTAGCTTTTTTTGGGGGGGAGGGGAGAGGTATTGCTATATCACACTATTGACTCATCTTGAGTTTAAAGTCACTAAAATCTCCAGAACATTTTCAGATCAAATTTCTTTCTAGTCTTCTCTCATCCTATACTTGCGAAGTAGAGTTTTAAAAAACTCAAGTGTAAGACTTTACATTTATCACTATTGAATTTCTTTAAAGAAAAATTCTACGCAGTGTTCTAGTCTGTCAGTATCTTTTTGGATTTTGATTCAATTATTCAGCATGTTAGCTATCCTTCCAGTTTGGTTTCATCTGCATATTTGACGAGCATCTCACATTGGACTTTATCCAAGTCTTTGATAAAAATATTAAATATTAGAGAGCCAAGTACAGATGCCTGGAACCCTCAACTGGAGACCTTCTGCCAAGCTGACATTGAAACATTAATGATTACTCTTTGAGTACAACTCTTCAGCCGGTTTGGAATCCATATAATTGTATTATATTCTAGTTCATATCTTACAGTGCTGCACACACAGTAAGCACTTAGTAAATGTTTTCTTTATATATATTTCACAAGAATAACATGAACTAATTTATCGAATATTATATTCATCCTATATGTAGCTTGTTGTACGTAGTTATTTGTACGCCATCTCCCTTATTATTCTGGGAGCTTTTTGAGGATGAGGACTTTTACCGTTTTTTGTATCCCAGATGCCTGACACATAGAATGCACTTAAGAAATCTTTATTGACTGACTGACTAAAGTCTAAAAAACTATATTTATAGCATTCTAATGATCTATCAGTTCAGTACCTTGTTACATTTTTCTCTAGGCAACTAAGTAGTACAGGAAATAAAGTACTGGCCTTGAACTCAGGAAGACCTGAGATCAAATTTGGTTTTGGACATTTACTGGCTGTGTGATCCTTGGCAAGTCACTAAACTTCTGTCTACCTCGTTTTCCCCAACACTAAAATAGGGACAATAATGACACCTGTCAGGATCTTGTAAAGTGTTTAGTCCAGTGCCTGGCATATAGTAGGCACTTAATACTTGTTTCCTTCCTTCCTTCCTTCCTTCCCTCCCTCCCTCCTTCCTTCCTTCCTTCCCTCCTTCCTTCCTTCCTTCCTTCCTTCCTTCCTTCCTTCCTTCCTTCCTTCCTTCCTTCCTTCCTTCCTTCCTTCCTTCCTTCCTTCTTTCTTTTTCCAATAGAATGTAAGCTCCTTCAGGGAGAGATATTTCACATTTCTCTTTATATTTGCCAGTACCTAGCACAGAGCCTGGTACATTATAGATAAACACTTGAGGATTGAAAGATAAGAAGAGATAAATCTGTCCTGGCTTGTTTGTGATAACTGGGTAATGATTGCTTCCTTTTCTAGATATTCACTCACCCTGTCTTTACTGATCTGTTCTAAACATCTCAAGAACTGAAGCCACCCTCACTGATCTATAGTTTACAGTCTCCGCTTTCTTTCCCTGTGCTGGGTGAACCGAGGAGTAGAGACTACAGACAGAATACAGTTAGGGCATTATTTTAATGGTGCAAATGGGAAGTGCTGAAGCCTTGAACTGGTAGTGGTGGGGATGGAAAAGAAAGGGCACTTTTGGTTCAAAACTTAGCAATTTATAAGATGTGAAGGGGAAGAGAGAGGAGAGAATCCAAGATGACTCCAAGCTTTGAAACTTGAATGATTAGAAGAATGGTATTGAAAAGTCAGAGAGAAGAACTGGATTTGGTGGGCAATAATGAGTATAGTTTCGAATATTTTGAATTTGAATTATTAGGACCTTCTAGAACATTTACATCTTATAGTGATCATAGTTCTAGAATGGACCTGAGAAGTCATCTAGTCAAAGCCCATCATTTAACAGATGAGGGAATTGATGCTTCAAATGGAAAAGTGATTTGTCCAAGATCACACAGTATGTGTGGAGTTTGTTTTTGTGTATGTGTGTACACACATACAGACACACACACAGACACACACACTCACACACTTTGCATTGGTGAATAGCATAAGGAAGATTTTTTTTTAGCAACTTTGATCTTGTGAACACCCTGAAGAATTTCACATAGTTAGCCATTTCCTTTATCAGTGTATGTGATCAATTATAAGACTGGCCATGACTGCCAAGATTTTTTGTTAACAGCGTTTGAAATTCTTCCCTTGTGTAGAAGACATTAGCAAAAAATCACCAGTAGTTCAGAAACAGCTGAAGTAAAGGCACTAGATTAAGTCACACTCTAGATAGCTAGACGGTACAGTAGGTAGAAATCAGGAAGACCTGAATTCAAATCCAAATCAGACACTTAATAGCTATGTGGCCCTGGGCAAATCACTTAACCTTTGCCTGCCTCATTTTCCTTGTCTGTAAAGTGAGGATGATAATAGCACTTACTTCCCAGGGTTGTTGTGAGGATCAGATGAGATAATATCCATAAAGCTCTTTGCAAACCTTAAATTGCTATACAGATGCTAGTAATTAGTATAAGTTAGAATGGCTGCATCACTCCCTTTAGGGCCTGGCATTCTTAGTCAAACCTAACCTATTATGATAAAATCATTAGGGTAAGGTGCTAATTAATAGGAATATTAATGCAGAAGCACATTCCTTGGTCTGATGAAGACTTAATTCCTTGGGCTCAGGTGAGGGAAATGGAAGGGTGGTAATCGTTCTTGGAAGTCCCTGATTTCTCTCAATTTCATAGCTCACTTCAGATCCTGGGGGCAAAGCAATCTCATCTTAATTAAGCTAAGAGACTCCTTAGGGACTGTGGAAGAGTCTATTGGTCAGGTAAGTGGGCCAGCCTCCCTCATAGAATTAGAAGCCTGCAAGAAAGATCTTTGGAAAGAAATATCCCACAATGTTGTAGGATTCTGTAATAATAACTCATGCTTCCATATCCCTTTAGAGTTTGCAAAGCACTTTGCTCATAGTAATCCTGTAAGTTAAGTATGCAACAGATAGAAAAACAGTCAACAATTATTTCAAGTGCTAACTAGATGGCAGGCATTGTGCTAGGCTCTGAGGATAGAAGGACAAAAATGAATGTGAACTCAAGGAGATTATATTCTAAATGGGGAGAAAACACAAACTATCTATAAAACACACAGAAAGCAGCTACAAGGTAACCTTGGAGCTAAAGGCACTGGCAGCTAAGGAATTTGGGGCCAGGTAAGGTGATTTGACCAAGGTCATATGGCTAGTAACAGATGAAGCCAGGACCTGAACATGTATCTACTGAAGCTGAGTCCATTTTACTGTGTCCCTCCTTCAGATCACCTCTTTTCTTCCTTAAGAGGTTGTCAGGAACATTCTTTTGTCCTTGTGTTGGGTCACATGCTAATAATATAGACAATAAAAATGAAGTCTAGAGATTTTAGAAGAGTGACCCGATATCACAGGGTAAGTTAGTGAGACAGTCAGCATTAAGAATCCTGGTGTCCTGACTCTCAGTCAGGGTTTTTCAGACTCAGTGAATAGAAGCACTGATGTTGATGTGCCTTATTAACCTATTATAAAAATAGATCTGGTAAAATTTCTCTAGTTCCTAAATCCATCTGGGGATGCAAACTCATTTCACCAAATCAAAATCTTGAGTCAAGTTTGAATGGCCTATATAAGACATAGGTAGAGTAGATCAATGTACTAGACCTAAAGTCAGGAAGACCTGAGTTCATATCCCTATTCATATACTTACTAGCTGTGTGACCCTTCCTTCCTGTATCACATTTCTGTATTTCAAGTACCTCATTTGTAAAAGGTGGGAGTTGGATTTGATGGTCACTAAGTTCCCTTTCAGGGTAACTAGGTGTCACCATAGTGTACAGAGTACCAGGCCTGGAGTCAGGAAGGCTCATCTTCCTGAGTTCAAATCTGGCCTTAGACACTTACGAGTTGTGTGACCCTGAGCAAGTCACTTAATACTGTTTGCTTCAGTGTCCTCATCTATAAAATGAGCTGGAGAGGTATCTTTGCCAAGAAAACACCAAATAGGGTCATGACAAGTTGGACACAACTGAAAAACAATTGAATGACATCAAAAGTTCCCTTTCAGTCTTATATCTATGATTCTAGGATTCCTTATCTTTGGAGATGGCTTTTCAAGTCTTTGGCCACTTGTCAAGAAAAATGTCTCAGTGACTGCTGCATGGGGACATGAGAAAAAAGAAAACAAAACCATCTCATTACTCAAAAGACGAATTCAAACTATGGCTTTGTTATTCTTCCCTCTTACTTGTGTGTCTTTGGGTGAGTCACATCTCTGAACGTCAGTTTCTTTCTCTGTAAAATGAAGGATTTGGAGGATATGCTCTCTAAGATCCTCTCTGTTCCTAATATAGAATAATGAAAGGATAGGGGGGTTCCAATAAAAAGAATTGGGCCAGAGTTGGTTTCCTAAAGAAGAAAGGAAACCAACTGCCCACAAATTCTACCTTCTGCCTTCCTCATGGGCTTTACTTATATTAAAAGCAACTCTCACCTTTGGGGGTCTGGCTGGCTTTGGCCATCTATTGGTTGGGATACTAGCTAGGGTCTAGTGTTGGAGGTATGCAATAAAAGAACAATTTTCCTTTTATGAAAGGGAAGGCCCAGAAAGGGAAATGACTTCCCAGGGTCGGTATAGCTAAGAACTGAGAAAGTTGGGATTCAAAGCCAAGTCTTTTGGCTCTTTCATCCAGCATTCTCCCCTCCCTCTTACTGAGATGCCTCTCTGGAGTCCAAGGGAACATTTCTTTAGAAAGATGGATGGAGGTGTAATTTCAAAAGCCAATCCTGGAACCCTCTAGACAGGATTGTATACAATCCCAGAGATCACCATAGCAGGCAAGAATAAAGCCACATGGAATCCTGCTGAAGCCCCCAATCCCCCATGGCCTGGCTTAATTGAACGTACATATTTCATTAAACAAAACCCTCCACCATCTGTTCTGGTCCAATTAGGAATTCACAAGGAGCATATTTCTCAATTATGTTGGGGAAGGAGATGTCAGGGCTCAGAGGCCTTGGCAAATGGCCTTCCTGGGAGAAGCCTGGGAGTGAACATGGAAGAAGCATGACAGAGCCTAGAGAATGTTGGGTCTGGAGCTGGGGCACCTGAGTGTGAATCCCAGCACTGCCCTTTGCTGTCCATGTCACCTTGAGCCTCTCATTTCCCATTTCTTGGTTTCAGGATCCTTCTCTGTTAAATGAGTGGAGTTTATGATACCCTCTAGTCCCAAGTCTTATAATACTATGTCTGGCTAGAATTACCTGGAATGGGGAGGGTCTGGTTGTTTCCCCCAGAGACTCTAAACCCATTAATCATTTCTAGCCCCAACTGATTGGTAGGGTAGGAACTTTTGCATCTATGACATGCTCTGAGTCTCAGAATAACCTTCTGAAGCAGGTAGAGCCAGCATTATCTTTACCATTTTACAGATGAGGCCCAAAGAAGCACAGTAATTTGCTGAAGGTGCCATAGCCATTAAGGAGGAGATACAAAACTAGAACTCAGTTCTAGAATAGAATCTTCTACTAGGTGGTGCAGTGAGTAGAGAATTCAGGAAGACCTGAATTCAAATCCAGCCTCAGATGTTCATTAATTGTATTATCCTGGGCAAGTCACTTAACTTTTGTTTGCCTCAGTTTCCTCATCTGCAAAATGACGATTATAATAGTACCTACCTCCCAGGGCAGTTGTGAGGATCAAATAAGATAATATTTATTAAAAAAAAGTGCTTAGTGTACTAATTGGCTCACATATAACAGACACTGTGTAAAATTTATTATTGGTAGTAGTAGTAGTAGTAGTAGTAGTAGTAGTAGTAGTAGCAATAGTAGTAGTGGTAGCAGTAAAACTCAGTACTCTTCCAACTTTGAAATGTTCCCTCTTTGATTGAGAGTCTTTTTTTCCATTCTATCCCTGTTCAGTCACAGTAATGATATTTCTTTGCACCTTGTCTGATTCCTATCTATTTGTTTTCCAGATCTGGAATTGAAACTGCCTTTGTCACTACATTATTCATTCTCCACACTTTTTCCCTCTTGTTAGTCATATTGTACAAGAAGGAAATCAGAGGCCCAGGGAAGTTCTGTCAACAAAGTCTCCTCCGTGGATGAGACACAACAATAGAAACAAAGAAAAACCAACTATGATAAAAATAATTCACGAGGTATTAGAACAAGATGCCCCCTTATTGCACTGTATTAGTTGTGTGCCTGGAAGGGGCCTTGGTGTCCTTGTTCTAATGCTATAGCCAGGGCTAGATAATTTCATATAATCTCTTCATTTCTCAAATGACGAAACTGAAGACCAGAAGGGTAAGGGGAACACACAAGTAGTAAGAACTAGGATTCAGACTCTGGCTCCCATGACTCCAAATCCAGTTGAAATTCTGCTACGTATCACAATGTCTCCCTATTTGCCCCATCACATCAGCCTCTTCTACCTTTGACCTGTTTGATCAGTTAGTCATTCAATAAACATTGATGTGCCAGGCACTGGACTAAGTACTGGGGATACAAAGAAAGGCAAGAAACAGATCTCTGCCCTCTAGGAGCTTGTAATCTAATGGGGGAGTCAACATGCGAATAATTACGTATACACAATCTCCATAGGAGGATGATGGAAAATGACCAATGGAGGTAAGGTCCTAGCTAACATGTGGGGGCAGTGGACAGAGTGCCTGTCCTGGAGTCAGAAAGAGTTCCTGAGTTGTGTGACCATAGGCCAGTCACTTAACCCTGTTTGCCTTGTTTCTTCATCTGTAAAATAAGTTGGAGGAGGAAATGGCAAACCACTCCAGTATCTCTGCTGAGAAAACCCCCAGTGGGGTCTTGAATACTTGGATGTGACTGAAAAGATACAGCACTATTTAGCATTTCTATAGTACTTTACAAGGGTTCAAAACACTTTACAAATATGATCTCCTTTGATCCTCAGATCAACCCTGGGAAGTAGGTGCCGTTATTATCCCCATTTGACAGAAGAAGAACTGAGGCAAACAGAGGTTAAATGACTTACCTAGGATCACACAACTAGTATGTGTCTGAAGCAGCATTTGAACTCAGATGTTGTCTTCCTGACTGCAGGTCCAGTGTTCTGTCCACTGCACCACCTACCTGTTCTGCTTGGTTCTGGAGTGTAGAACTAGGAACACTGGTTTGGGGTGAAAGCAGGAAAGGGCCAGGCAAAGGAGTTGCAGAGACCAATTTTGGCTTCCTCTAAGGCAGGGTTGGAGCAGTGTGGTGTGGTAGATCAAGAGCTGGCCTTTGAGTTAGGAAGACTTGAGTTTAAATGACATGTGCTCCCAGGCCCCCAGTGTAGGACATTGGACTCTCAGTTGTTCAGTTTGGATTTTCTTGGCAATAATACTGGAGTGGTTTGCCATTTCCTTCTCCAGCTTATTTTACAGATGAGGAAAGTGATGCAAACAAGGTTAAGTGACTTCACCAACTAGTAAGTGTCCGAGGCCAGATTTGAACTCATGAAGTCTTTCTCCAGTCTGGTGCTCTATCTCACTGTGCCACTTAGCAGTAACTCTCTAAGACAATAGATTGCAGAACAAGCTTCTGTCTGTGCTTGTAGAAGGAGTAGTAGTTCCTTATACCAGTGCAATCATAGATCTGGTCCAAGAAAAAAAAAAAGCTAGCTATTTTACCTTTAGTGGAGGTATTGAAACAGATTAGTTGTTGATGTGTCATAGAGGGGAACGTCAGTTCTGATGAACTGCACTGTGTGACCTCCATGATCCCTTCAACAGTAGAGAAGATTGAGATTCTAGGATTCTGATTCTCAACTCTGATTACAACATTTCTATGATCTTTCCTGTGCCGGGAAGTGCAAGATACCCAGGGAGACATGAAAAGAAAATAACAAAGTACCTTCTCTGATTCAACTCAGCAGGGAGACTGACCACTGAGCTGATAACGGTTTCTTAGGTTTGAGCTAGAGTTTGCATGGGGGTGGGAGCATTGGGAGGGGCTGCTTGTCACTCAGTAGCTGCTGGCCATCAGAGGCTTCTTAGGGAGGCAGGTAAGTGACTCCAGGAAATGAATCCCCTGCCTCATGCTCCTTTGCTGGTGAACTCCAGAACAATAGAATAAAAACCTTGGAAATGACTGGGAGATGGTGACAAGACTCTTAAGTCCTGAAGGCATTTCCATCTCATGGCAGCAGCCACTAACCATGTTGGTGTGAATGGTCTTGCTCAGTGGCATGTTCCTTCTGTTATTACTGCTTGGTTTGGGGGACTGTGAGTTTCTCCCCACTGACATGAAGAAAATAAAGTACTCCCTTTCCCTGCCTTTGGGCAGTCCACAATAGGCTCTTTGATGTCAGCTCTGCCAGCATTGGGAAGACCCAGGGCTCAGATTTCAAAAGGAACCTATGTTTTCTCTCTTTCTTCCTTCCTTCCTTCCTTCCTTCCTTCCTTCCTTCCTTCCTTCCTTCCTTCCTTCCTTCCTTCCTTCCTTCCTTCCTTCCTTCCTTTTCTCTCTCTCTCTCTCTCTCTCTCTCTCTTTCATCTATCTTTATTGGTGGGGTCCCAAACCTGCTGAGGGGTTGGCTTCTTCTGTCTTTCTCATTGTCATTTGTCCACACCAAGCATTCATCTGGCTTAGATAACCTCTTCATTCATTCATTAACTCATGTTCCTAAGCAAAGCGACTTCAGAAATCATCTACTACTTTGGCTGGTATCAGAACAAGGACTACATCTCTTTACAATATCCTTGGAAATCAGTCAAGCAGCTTCTGTTACAAGACCTTTTCAGGGATGGAGAATCTATCACTTTTTGAAGCACTTCATCACTTTTATCGTATTATCAGAACCAGAATTTGCTTCCCTGTAACTTGCATCTGTTTCTTCTCATTTTACTTGCCACAGCCCAATAAAACAAGAGATCTAGATCCTCTAGATCTCTTCAATGCTCTTTACAAATTTATAGTTTTTTAGAATTAGAAAGGACTTCAAAAATCGTGCTGCAGCCAAGAGGCACAGGCTTGGAGTCAGAAAGACTCATCTTCCTGAGTTCAAATCTGTACTTAGACATTGACCAGTTGTGGGACCCTGGGCAAGTCACTTTGCCCTGTTTGCCTCAATCTCCTCACCTGTAAAATGAGCTGAAGAAGGTAATGGCAAACCCCTGCAGTATTTTTGTCAAGAAAACCCCAAATGGGGTCATTAAGAAAGGAAGTGACTGAAAAATGAGTCAACAACAACGACAAAGAAGTATACCTAGATCATGGTTGAGCTCAGTTTTGGTGATGTAAAGTGACCGGGTACCATCCCATCTGTATACAGAATCAGAGAATGCTATATAACCAGAAAGACTCTTACAATATGACATGTTGAAAGGTATTTTAGGTAGAGAATATAAGAGCTGGTGGGGGGAGGTTGTTAAAAATATCAGAACTGGAGGAACCTTAGAGATAATCTAGTAGGCTGTGTGTGTAAAACTCAAATAGATATGGGTTAGAGTCATAAACCATACATAAGGACTCCAGCAGTTGTATATTATCTTAGAAAACCTCATATTAACATTATCTATGTTCTATTGCATTTTTATTTATTTTGTTAAATATTTCCCAATTACATTTTAATTTGTTTCAGGCAACACCCAGGAGTGTCGCAATATTTGATGCCTCTGACCTAAATCAATCTCTTCATTTTACAGATGATGAAACTGAAGTTCCTAAAGCATAAAACAGGATGCTGTAAAAAAAAAAATACAAATATTAGAAAGTAGTTTGGTATAAATTAATTTTAAATCAGAATTCCTTATTCACTACACTACAATAAGCTTTAAATGATATATGACCTATATATAAAAAGATAAAATGCTGAAATATTTGAAGAGAACAAGATCAGGTGTTTTCCACATTCATGGCCAAGAATTCTTAACCAAACAAGTGAGAGAGACAATATCACAAAAGAGAAACTAGATAATTTCAATTGCAGGAAATTGACAAACTTTTCCATGAATACAATTAATGCAGTTAAAGAAGGAAATTTTTATTTTTTGGAAAAAAACCTTGCATAAAATATCTCTGTAAAGGGTCTGGTATATGACATGTTGAGAATTAACACAGATACATAAGAATAAGAGCCATTAAAATGGATAAATGATCAAATGATCAAAAAATGGTCAAAGATTATGTTCTCAAAAAAAGGTAAGTTCTCAAAAGAGGAACTGCAAGCTATTAACAATAATATGAAAAAAGAATCACTCCAAGTGACTAACTACAAAGGAAACATAAATCAAAACTATGAGGTTGCATTTAATATCCTGCAAATTTGACAAAGACAAATTACGTAAATAGTTAATGTTCAAGGAAGTGTGGGAATACAGGGATGTTAACACACTGTTGGTAGATTATAAATAGATTTGACCATTTTGGAAGGTAATCTGGAACTTCGCTAAAATAAGAGATTGAAATGTGTATACATTTTGATCCAGAGATCTCACTGCTAGGCGTATACTTCTCAAAAGTCAAAGACAAAAATAAAAATTCCAAGAGACACTCAAATGCTTACAGTACCTCTTCTTACTATAACACAAAACTATAAGCAAAGTAAATGCACATTGTTTAGGGAATGGCTAAATAAATAGTAACAGAGGAATGTAATGCAATATAGAAATTATGAATTTGGACTTTTCAGAGAAGTATAGGGAGACTTTATGAACTGATGGAGAATGAAACAAGCAGAACCAGAAAAACAACATGATATTGACTACAAGTACTTAACGTAACAATGTAACAAATGTAACAAAATAAATGTAACAAAAATAATGTAACAAAATAAAAAACTAAACACCATATACTTATAATGGCAGAACTTGGCTCTGGCAAGAATTGATAAAGTGCATCTCCTTTCCTTCTTTACAAAAGTAGGGGACCATGGATGTGAAATACTGACTATACTTAAAGACATAGTTATGTGTTATTTTATTTCACTATTTTTTTCTTTGCCTTTAAGTCTTTGTTGCAAGGCATGGCTTGTTAGGTAGGGGAAGGAGATGGAATATATTCAGAAATGAAGATGATACAAAAACATGTAAATAAAAACTAAGATTAAAATATCATTTGGGTTCATTAAAAAGGATGAAGTAAGAAGAACACAGGTGGGACATCAGGATGCTCTCATCTGTTCCCAAATCTTTCATAAGCTTGTGATATCATTTGCTAATTCTACAGTAGATTATATGTTTTTCATGTTATGAAGCAAATTTGGACCTTTTATCTGAAACAAGCTTAATGACATCTGTACAAACAAAGAGTGGTTGCCCATGCCTATAATCAGTCCTAGCTACTGGGGAGGCTGAGGCTGGTGGATCTCTTGAGCTGCAGTGCCCTAAGCCAATGAGGTGTCCTCACTGGATCTGGCCAATGTGGTGAGTCTCTGGGACTAGAGGGCCACCAGGTTGCCTAAGAAGAAGTGAATTAGCCCAGGTTGGAAACAGAGCTGCTCAAAAATCCCAGGGAAGTCAATAGTGGCATCCTCCTATGACTAGCTTCTCTACTTTCAACTTAAGCAATATAGGGATACCTAGTCTTAAAAAAAAGTTCCTGTATAATGGCAGAGGGTAAACATAAGGAGGGAGGACTTCTCCTGATTCTTAAAGTCTATAGTTTGAAAAGTCTACAAGCCTAGAGGTACATTCTGTTTTGACTATAAATACTGTAGCAAGGCTAACTGGGTCTAGAGTATCTGGTACATCCAGAGACATAAAGGTTACTTGCTTATGTCCAAGGTCACTCAGTGAGTCATTGGCTGTTCTTAGAATAGAACTTGGCTTGGAAATCCAATTTTGTTACTTTATTTTGGGTGGAGGAATGCAGACATTGTTAGACAATGGGTACATTTTCTACTTTAACAAAAAAAGAATGTAAGATGCTGGCACTAATGTAAAGAGATTCAGACCCCTAATGTTGGGCAGCCTCACCTGATCAAGCCCCAGGAAGGTATTATTAGGTTTGAGTGTTCCTATATATGTAGGTGCTTTAGAGTTAACATAGCATTTTAGACCCTAACATAGGGAACATCAAATTTCAGGAAGGGATTTTAAAACAAAAATATGGAATGGTAGAACTGGAGAGGACATTAGATCACAAAATCTTAGAACACAGAACATAAATTTTTAGAACTGGGACTAGAACTTTTCTGTTTGTAAAGGGAAAAAAAAGTCTTAAAGAGGGGGAGTGCTGAGACTTGAGGAGATCTTGGAGACCTGATCTAAAATATGTCTTTCCTTTATGATTGACAATTATCCTATTCTCTTTAAAACAGGATAATTCCCTTAGGATGGGATAGCATTAATTATTTAACACTATCATAGGAATGGAGGTAGCTGGGTGGCACAATGGATAGAATACTGGGCCTAGACTTAGGAAGACTCATCTTCTTGAGTTTAAATCTGGTCTTAGACACTTACTAGTTGTGTGACGCTGGACAAACCACTTAAAACTGTTTGCCTCAATTTCCTCATCTGTAAAATGAGCTGGAGAAAGATATAGCAAACCACTAGGGTATCTTTTCCAAAAAAATACCAAAATGAAGTCATGAAGAGTCAGACATGACTGAAAAACACCACCATCAACATCATCATAGGGATGGAGGCAGCTAGAGAGCTCAATGGATAGAGCGCTGAGCCTGGAGTCAGGGAGACCTGAGTTCAAATTTGGTTTCAGACAATTACTAGCAGTGTGACCCTGGGCAAATCATTTAACTTCTGTTTGCATTAATCCACTGGAGAGGAAAATGGCAAATCATTCCAGTATCTTTGCCAACAAACCCCATAGATGGTATCGGTATGAGATAGTCCTTGGGATCACAAAAAGTCAGATGTGACTGAATGCTGAACAACAACAAATCAGAGGAATAGGTTTTTTCCCAGAAGATTACTCTCTTCTAAGAGAGCTAAGAGTAGTGTGTAAGGAGGATGGTTGCTTTGGGAGCAAAATACTTATATGATGTTGAAAAGAATACAGAAAAGAAAACTTGATAAATTTTCTTAGTATTGGCCTTGGTTTTTATTTGTCATCCCTTTCATGCCTTTCTAAAATCTTATTTGGTCTAACACGCTATGTTATTTTGGGAAAGTCATTTCTCTTCTCTGGGTCTCAATTTCCTCATCTATTAAATCGGGGATTTGAACTAGATGGTAGTTAAAGTCCCTTCCCTAACTAGCTGGCTCAGTGGATAGAGTGCTGGACATGGAGTCAGAAAAATTCATTTATGTGAGGCTCAGACACTTAACTAGATGTGTGACCCTGGCCAAGTCATTTTACCCTGTTTGTCTCAGTTTTGGCATCTGTAAAATGAACTGGAGTAGGAAATGGCAAATCACTCCTGTATCTGACTCCAAATCTATGACCTATGACCAAAATGATCTCTAAGGTCCTTTACCATTGTAAAATTCAAGCTTCTAAGGTTTCCTCTTACTCTAAATGACTGTTTTTTCCTATTCTCAGATACCCTAAAAGAAATGAGAAGAGTAGATGTAGAGATCAGACTATATACATCCCCAAAGCAAGCTGGTATGTATTATTTTGTAATGCTAGACTTGAATGAAGAACTTTTTGTGACCTCCCTTGTCCCAATGAACAGTAAATTCCACTCATGGTCAGGCCAGGTTAATGTTCCGTGGGCATTTGATTTCTTCACTGGCTGAACACAGTAAATATTGAGGGTAATGCAATGCTCTTCCCTGTTGGGGCGGGTAAAATGAGCAGAGGGGATCGACCTTTTAGCAGTGAAAGTGAATGAGAATGGAGAGTGCATGCCTGGAATCTTGAGAAGAGTTGGAGATTCTTGGTGGCTAATTTAAAACCTTAGTCTTTCCCCTTGTGTAGCTTAGAGGTCTGAGATTGATCTCTATGTTGGGTTTGTGTTTGTATCTCTACAGTATCTCCTTCACCGGTTTTTTCTTTATCATAGTGTAACCATGGTGAAGTAAGCAGAGCACTGGACTGGGAGTGGGAGTCCTGGATTCTGATTGTGGCTCCTTCCCCTTCTAGCTATATTGTCACTAAACTCTCTTGAGTCTCAGTTTTCTTACCTGTTAAATGGGAATAATAATGCTTGCTCTACCTCCCTCATGGCATCTGTGTGTGTATATGGGTGTGTGGGGGGAATGGTGAGTAAAGAAAGTGCTTATAAACTGTAACATGCTATAGAGATCATTATTCTCATCATGTGTTCTGTGACCCAGTGCTTTATATTAAAGAGTCAATGATTTCACTTGACATACAGTGCCTTGCACATATCAGGAATGTCATATTTGTTGAGTTGAAATAAATTGAAGTAGAACCATAAGATCCTAGAACATTACTTCCTAACTCTGGTAATCCATTCTTTCTGCCCTGGCTAGACCCCATCCTGTAATATTATGCTCATTTCTGGGCACCACATTTTAGTAAGGACATTGATAATCTCTGAGTGTGTGCAAAAGGAATTGACCAGAATAATAAGGGGATTGGAAACTCTGCCAAACCAAGATCAGGTGAAGGGTATATTTACCTTGAAGAATCACTGTCTTCATATATATGAGGAGCTGTCATAGAAATCCAGAGAGGAAAGCTAGTACCAGTAGAAGGGAGTTAAAGAAAAGGAGTTTTGAAAGGAAGATGAGGAGGCAGAGAAGTCCAGAACATATGATGCTTCCCATGAGAGAGGACTATGTTGGATGCCCCTGAACAATTGGGGAGGAGCAGTATGAATGTCTTAGAACGGAAACCATAGAATGCCCAAGCTGGAAGGAACTTTAAGGGAAAAGCAAAAGTACTGGGTTTAGAGTCAGACACCCAGTGTTCGAACCACAGCTCTGCCACATTCTGCTCCTGTGACCTTGGACAAGCTATTTAAATTCTCTGGCCCTCAGTTTCTTCCCATATCAAATGAGAGGTTGGGTTTAGAAATCTTCTAAGGTCATCTATATGATTCTAAGAACAAAGAAGATAGAATAACAGAGCTGGCATCGGTTGTACAACCTAGTCAGAAAGAACCTTAGGAGATAGACCAAAGAGTCTCTTAGCTGAAAGGGACCTCAGGACTTAGAACACAGAATGTTAGGGCTGAATGGGACCTTAGGATATAAAGACTGTTCTTTGCTCTGACTACAAATTGTCACTTTTCAAGTGAGCAAAAATAAAGCCCCAACATAATAGGAGAGTCATCTAGGGCAAACCCAGAACATCAGTAGCTAAGAGTAAGGACAAGAGAGTGGAGTTCAGGATCCCTATCTGTTGAGTTACTCACACTGTCCTGACATTCAAAGGGGTGATACTATCAAGCAAAATGCAAAGCATTTTTTTGAACTCTTACTATACACTCATCGTTCTGCTAGGGGTTGTGGGGGAATGCAAAAGGAAAGGGCACAGTCTGTGCACTCACAGAATTCATAGTCTTATGGAGGACATAAGGTCAACATGCATGAGACAATTAGAAAATTGCACAAGGTGGTATACAGTTCAGTACTAACCTGTATAGTGTGGTCTTGATGTTCAGAGAAGGGGAGATGGATTAAGGTTGTGGTAGTCAGGGCAGGCTTCCTGGAGGACATGGTCCTTGAACTGGGCTTGTATGCTGCTCTGTGAACTCTGCTAAATACCGGCTTAGCTCCATTATTGATGGATCTCCCCATGAATGCTGAGCTGTTAAGCTTCTTCTAGTTTTACCACAAGAGGTTAAAGGATTTATCAAAGCCCCTGATGAAAGCTGTACTAACTGGATTAGCTGCTAACATGGATTTAGGCTTTGAGTGGGATTAACCCCAATTGCACTGAATTCACTCTTCTTTCTTTCCCTTCCCTCTCCTTTTCTTGACTTTTGTCTGGGTGAGGTATGACTCAGGAACACAGTGCTGAGTAATACCTCCTGTGGGCCCAAAGGGAGTCTGGAAAAGGAACCTGGAAACTGACATGTATGGAAGTTATGGAATAAATGATAATTATGCCAAAGGTAGAATCATGGACCCATAGAATGTAAGAATTTCGTGGGAACCTTAGAACCTTAAAAAAAAAAAAGGATTTCAGAACTGGAAAGGATCTTAGGTATATAGTCCAACTTACTCATTTTAAAAATGAGGAGACTGAGGCCCAGAAAGGGAAGTGACTTGCCCAGGATCACACGTTGAGTTAATAGCAGACAACTAGAGTTGTGTAAGACTCTAAAGCTCAGTAGGCTTTATTCTTAGCCAAAGTCTCTTTCCATAGAACTATGATGATCTCTCTAACCCACAAGACAATGAGCTGGGATTATAAAGGCCTAAAGTAGTTTCCTTTGCCCCAATTAGTAATGTACTACAGATCATCCTTGGTTATTATTGAGAAACCTTGGAACAGAGCCAGACATGGGGGAAGGAGGAGGGAAAATCCCGAAAGATCCCACAACTCTTTCTTCCATTGCTCTCCTTCAAATCAGCTTTTTCTTCTTTTCTCACAAAGAGAGATTTCCATTGATAGGCACCAGGGTGTGGGCAGATGGAGAATGTTGTAGTCATTGCATGTGAGGTCAGGGGTTAGAGAACATGAAGACCACAAGGGCTGTGGAAAACATGACTTTTCTATGCTTAAGATGAGTACTCAAACTGAATTTCCCCTTCCCCTTTCTCTCTGTTTATCTAAATCCTACCTAACCTTCAGGGCCTAGCCTAAGTCCACCTCTTCTATGAAAATTTCCCTTCTTGCTTCTATGTGATTGATTTTTTCATTTTTTTCCTATTAGACATTTAAAAACAACTAATCTTCACTACCTCCTACTACCTGTCTCTCCTCCTGCTTCCCTGACACTGAGAAAGTTTAGAAAACAAACAAACTAATCCCTTAACATGTATCTACACAGTCTGGCAAAACAGACTCCCTCACTGGCCACGATCCAAACACATATGTCTCTTTTGGAATTTTAAGTTCACCAGCTTCTCTGTCAGGAGGCAAGTATCATATTTTATTCTCCTTCTTTAGGACTCATGGTTTATTGTATTGATTGAAGTTCTAAACTTTCAAAGTTATTTTTCTCTGTGATAGTGTTCTTGTTGTACAAATTGTCCTCCTAGTTGTGCTATTTCACTCTGCATCAGTTCATAAAGGTTTTCCCAGTTTTCTTTGAAATTGTCCATTCCATTATTCCTTCTGGCACTATAATACTCTGTTACATTCATAAACCACAATTTGCTTATCCACTATCCAACAGGAAGACGTCTCCTTAGTTTTCAGTTTGGGGCTATCATAAAAAAATGCTATAATCTTTTTATACAAAATCTTTTCCTTTCTCTGATTTTTTTTGGGGGGCAGTTCTCAAACTTTTTAGTTTCAAGTACCTTTTACACACTGGAAAACTATTGAGGACCCCAAAGAGCTTTTGTATATGTGGGTTACATCTATCTATGTTTACCATGTCAGAAATTAAATCATCTTAGTATTATTACGAAAACAACTTTGATCTTGCAGACCCCAAGTTTTGGCTATAGACCTACTAGTGGTATAGTGGGATCAAAAGGTATGCACAGTTACCCTATCACTTACCCTAATTAGCCGTGTGATCTTGGGTAAATTACTTCCTTTTCCCAGGATCTCAATTTTCTCCTCTGTAAGATGAGGGGACTAGTGTCATAAGTCAATCTTCTTCCTATACTTACAGATTATGTTCTCAAGCCCCTCCTTGATCTTGGGAGGGGTGGTAAAAGGAACACTAGATATTAAAAAAAGTATTTTTTTTTCCAGTTACATGCAAAGACAATTTTAAACATTGCTTAAAAAAATTTTGAGTTCCAAATTTTCTCCCTCTTTCCCCTCCCCTTTCCCATAACAGTGAACAATTTGATATAGGTTTTATATATATATATATGCAATCAGATGACATATATTACAATATTAGTCATTTTGTGAGAAAAGAAACAGACTAAAAAGAAAAAAACATAATAACATTAAAATGAAAACAGTATCTTTCAAACTATATCTTTCATACTTTCAGATGTGAATAGCATTTTCCATCTTGTGTCCTTTGAAACTGTCTTGGATCATTGTATTGCTGAGAAGAGCTAAGTCTAACATAGCTGATCATCACACAATGTTGCTGTTACTGTGTGCAATGTTCTCCTGGTTCTGCTCACTTCACTTTGTATCAATTCATTTAAGTCTTTCCAGTGTTTTCTGAAATCTACCTGCCCATCATTTCTTATAGCACAGTAGGACTACATTACATCTGTATACCACAACTCGTTCTGTGATTCTCCAATTGATTGACATCTCAATTTCCAATTCTTTGTTGCCAGAAAAATAGACTTTCGTAGTAAAAGCTGGAAGGGACCTCAGGAACAATCTAGTGCAATTCCTTCATTTTACAGATAAAGAAACTGAGGCTCAGAGAGGTGAAATAATTTTTCCCAAGGTCATATAATTAGCAAATATCAGAGGGGAGAATTGGAACCCAAGTCCTCTGACTCCAGTCAAAAGCCTTGAATTCGAGTCCTGGCTCCTTTTCCTCCTCACCATGTAGCTGAGAGCATATCAGTTCCACACTAGCTGTCAGTGTTCCTGTCTATAAATGATGGGGATGGACTTGATGTTGTCTAAGGTCCATCAGCACTTTGACCTCCTGACTCCTCTATAATCATTCTAGCGGGGATTCTTGCTTCAATTAGAGGTCCTCTGAGGTCTCTGCTGAGCTCTTACATTCCAAGATTCGCAAGAATGGTATGAGTTTGCAGTGTTGGGGGTGGGAAGAGAGAGATAGGAAATATGTGGATTATATTAGGTGTGGAAGTAGATCTAGTTCACAGGTGACAAGTGGGGCAAGGGACCCTTGGGGTCCTCCTGACGTTCTGACAACCACATGGCCATACAGAAGAAGTGGCTGGTCCAGCAATGGGGTTTAGGGGGACACCCAGGTCTGGCTTCCCTTTCAGAAAGCTGAAATATTCTCTGAAAACTTTGGCTCAGGTCTGTGAAGGGTATTCTGCAGAAAGGGCCTGTCAGATATTCTCTGTGTTTATTAGGCCAAGCAGGCCCCAGGCCTAAGGCCTACAGAGGAATTATCCTTGGCCACACAGGACAGGGTGAGAAAAATAATGAACTTTGATAAAGGACAGAAGCAAGGGGAAATTGTTCCAAAGGCTGATGGGAGGTGACCTTTCTCAACCCACTTTCTGAGACAGAGGACAAGTTGTGATCATTGCTTTTTTTAACTGGCTGATGTCTCCTTCTCATGCCCCACTCTGGTAAAACATGAGTTTCCGCTAGGTTAGAATGCTACATATTCCTGAAATGCTATACATAATTGAGGAATATTTTGCTGCAGAATCAGGAGACCTGGGTTCTAGACTCTGCCATTAACAAGATATAAAAGCCTGGACAAGTCACTTCCCCTCAGTGTCCTCAGCTGTAAAATGGGGAGAATTATCCCTATCTCTAGTAAACTTTTGATAAGGTAAATGAGATGAGAGGATGGGTTTCCCTTGGTATTCCCTCCCCCCAAAATTATTTTTATTGATTTAGTGATGCCTTTGGTTTTTTTATAGCACAGTTCTATTCAATAACTAACTCTCTTCCTGAGAAACTGTCTTAGCCTCATAGCAAATAAAAATAATTAAACCCAAACCAGGTGATGCAGCAACTAGGTCTGATGGTGTGTGCAGTAATCCAGCCCCAGAGCCCATGACCTCCTTATCCCTGGTATCTTTTTGCAAGCTGTGTTATGAGCCCTTTCAAATGTCAGAAGTTGATTTCTTAAATGGGGCTTTAGGAGTCTGAAAAAATCCAAGGAACTCCCAAAGGTATATCTTAATAGCAAATTATACTGGAACTGGGCTTATTAATGGTAAATAAAAAGTAATTAGAAGTCAGAGGAAGAAAGCCATTGCACACAAATAATAGTAATAATATCTAACATTTATATGGTATCTACTATGTGCCAGGAATTATGCTAAGTGCTTCACAAATATTATCTTATTTGATCCTCACAACAGCCCTGGGAAGTAGGTGCTATTATTATCCTCATTTTACAGTTGAGGAAACTGAGGCAAATAGAGGTTCAGTAACTTGCCCAGGATCACATGGCTTGTATGTGTCTGAGGCCAAATTTGAACTCATAATAGAGGCACATAGCAATACTGCTACTGAGTAAAAGAATAGATTTCAATGAATCACTTCAGAACTGGAAGAGAAAAAAGGAAGCCAGTTGTCTAACCCCTGCCTAAACCCTCAACAGCATCCTTGACAAGTGGTCACCCAACTTTGACTTGAAGACCTTCCATAGTAGAGCTCACTGACTTCAGAGGAGACCTTTTCTACTTTTAGATGGCTCTGATTTCTGGCAAGCTCATCCTGCAGTGCTAGTTCTGTTTCCCAAAATGGCCCACTAGAGGTGGCATGAAGCCAAAATCTGCATTCCTGGAGTTTGTCCCCATAGGGACTAGTTATGTCCTCCAGGAGCAAGCAGAAGTCTCCTGCTATGTGACAGTCCTTCAGGTATCTGCAGACAGAGATCATATCCTTTCTGAATTTCCTCTTCTTTAGATTGTCCATCTTCAGGTCCTTCAACAGATCTTCCCATGTCATTATTGTGAGTCACTGGGTATCTATCCTTTTTTTTGGAATCATGATAGATGTTAGTTACTCTACCAGTCTTTCTTTGCATCTCTCTGTGTGTCTTTCTCCATCCATCTCTTTTTCTATCTCTGTCTGTCTCTCTTTGTCTCTCTCTTCATCTCTCTCTCTGTCTTCCCCCCTTTGCCTCTGTCTCTCTCTCTCCTCCCCCTGATCCCATCTCTGTCTCTCTGTGTCTCCCCCCTCTCTGTCTCTATTTCTCTCTCCTCCCCCGACCCGCCCGCATCTCTATTGGGCTTACACTAAATCACTCTTTGCCTCTATTTCTCTCTGCATCTCTTTCTTTCTGTCTTTTTAGCTCTCTGTCTCTCGTCTCTGTCTCTCTGTCCCAGTTGGAATGTGCACCTCAAGTTCCTCCCACAGCAGCCTCTGGTTGACCTGCCTGCTTTGTGTCATAGGCTCCCCTGGGCTGTCTGTCACGGTGTCTATCCCTCGTTCTCTTCTGTCCTCCCGTGGTTCTCGGCAGTCACCTTGCTTGCTTCTTGCTGAGGCAGCTGTCCCGAGTGATTAATGGCTTGGCGCACTAGCTCAGACCTGGTGATGGATTAATCCCAGTGTGGAAGGAGGAGTTGGAGGGAGGCTCCTTTAACGTGTTCCAGCAAAACCAGGGAGCCAGGAAACCTTGGAAGCTGCTATTGCAAAGACCAACCTTGAACAGCGTTGATTTTCAGTACCCCAGGATTCTTTGGGAGGTAGTGAGTTCCATGTCACTGTAGGTGATCAAACAGAGAGGCTGGATGACTACTTTAAATGTTGTGGAAGGGAGTCAGACCTCGGATGGGAGTTGGACCTCTGAGATCTAGTCCAGTTGCTAACATTCTGTAGTCTTTTCTAGTGACATTCTACATTGTATGGGTCTTCATGAGAACCCCAAATGCTCAAAAACAAAACAAAAAACCCACATACTTTTGCTTCCCTTTCAGGCAGTACTCAGTGCTATAGACCTGTTTGACCTCCTTTCCCCATTAAGACTTGCTACTTCTTTATTTCTAGCCCCTAATCTCTTCAGAGGCTGATCTTGTAAACTAATTCTAGCTAGGGTATTAGTGTGAACAAACATTAGTTGTGAGATAGAGTGACATAATAGAATAAACATTGGACTGGAAGTTAGGAGATTTAGGTGTTTTTGATCTAATTCTTCCCTGTACTCCCATAGGCTGCTGTGCTTTTGTTGTTTAGTCATTTCAGTCATATCTGGCTTTTTGTGACCCCATTTGAGGATTTTACATTAGATCTCAGAGCCTCAGTTATTTGGCCTGTCAAGTAGGGACAATAATTAACTCACATTTGTATGATGCCTTCTAGTTGAAGAACACTGTTATACCCATTATCTCATCTGATCCTCACAACAACCCTAGGATATTAATAGTGCCAGTATCCTCCTTATTATACAGTCAAAGCACAGAGAGGTTCCATGACTTGTCTAAGGTCATACGGCAATGTCGTTAGCAGAGCTGCGAAATTGAATCTAGGACTTCTGAGTCCTCGGCTTGGCTTCTTTCCATTCTATCATGCAATCAGTTACATACCTACAAAGAATCTCTACCTTATTACTCACTCCCTGCTCTCCTCCCCTCAATATATCTTCTGAAAAGCACATGTCATGGTTATTGGGGGGGTGGGTGAGCTCCCTGAGTCACCCCTACACCCAGAGACTACCTGACGCTGGCTTCTTCCCCTCCTTTTCCCCTGCGACATCTCAGATAAAATAATCATGTCGTTTTTCTCCGCATCATAACCTCATTCTGTCACTCCTGCCTGCACTCTGGTGAAATACACATTAGGCTGGAATAAAGCTGGCTTGGCACCAGCCTAGAGATGGTCTTGGCAGGGGTTAGGTGAGTATGACCAGGTGTAGCCTCAGATCAGCCTTGGTATACTGTCTGCCATCTTTCAGGAAGGATGGAGAAATGAAACAACCTTAGATGTGGAGTCCAGATTGGGATTCAAATTTGGCCTCTGCTACCTATTGCTTGTATGACCTTGGTTAAATCACTTTCTATCTCTGGGCTAGGTTAGTTGCTGATGAAATTGCACCCTGATCTTCTAGGGCACTGGATTTCAGCTCTGCCACTTGTTGCCCATATGATCTTGGGCAAGTCACTTAGCCTCTGTGGGCCTGTCTCTTTATCTGTAAAACAGGGGATGGAGTTGGAATTGGAGATGGAGCTGACTTCTAAGGTCCCTTCTGTCTCTTCATCTGTGGTCCTATGGTCAATCTAAAAAGCATCTCTGTCATTGACTCTGGAGATTTTAGGATTAGCTAGATAAACCTTGAGCCAGAAGCTGACAGTCCAGGCTATTTGATGCCTTTAATGCTTATTCCAAAACAACAAAGTTTATTATGGGCCTATTGTGTGCAGAGCACTGACAGGTGCTGAGGAACAAAATTTAGAAGGGACATAGTCTCTGCCCTAATGAAACTTAGAGTTTCTTAGGGGGAAAGGACTCAAACATAGAGATCTAAATAAAGTGTTATTTGAAGTTTGGGGGTTCCAATTCCAAAGGAAGGATGAAGGGAGAATCAAAGTCAAGAGTCTTATGGGGACAGGAGAGTTTGAATTGGCCTTTAAAGGTTAGATTAGAATTCAGTGGGCAAAGGGGTGTAGGGGTGAGGGAGGGGGGAGGAAGAACATTCCAGGTACAGGGAACAGTGTGAGCAAAAGCATAGAAAGTAACAAAGACTGGAGTATATTTGGGGAAAGGGGAATAGTTCTGAAGTATAGGTAAATGAAAGGGAGTGGTATGAGAACAGGATGGAAAGGTAGCCCTTGAATGCCAGACTAAGGAGTTTGAAATGGCTTCAGTAGACAATAGATTTCATAGGATTTAGAGCTAGAAGGGACTTTAGAGACTTCAGTCTAATGGTTCCCAAAGTGTTGCCCAAGGACACTTGGCATACCTGAGACCTTTTTAGGGTATCCTCAAGCCCAAAACTATTTTCATAATATTTTGAAGACATTTTAATTTCTAATATTGTAACTATTGATAGTCATAAGCTACATAAGCAAAAGTTCTGTGGAAGAGGCTCAATAATTTTTAAGAGTATAAACCAAAGGAATCCTAAGATGGAAAAGTTTAAAAAAATCACTTCTAGTGGTGTGGCAAAGTGACTTTTTCAAGGTCATACAGGTAGCACAGCCGGACTTTAATTCTCAGTAGGAATCTGCTGTTTGGATTTAGGCAGAAGAAGGAGTGTGGATCTGGCAGTATATATAGGATGGAATGGAGGTGGCAGAGAATAAGGCAGGAAGACCTCGTAGGAGGAAATGATACTGGGTTCCTGCCTGAGTCTAATTTGATATAAATAAGGGTTTGAACTGAAAACTGATCTCTAGAAGTGAGGGCACTAGGGGAGCCTGATGCTGACACAGGGCTCCTCTCTGAGGAATCCCCAGCTGGAGAGGCAGCAGGAAGAAGGGGGGTAGGTAGGGCTGAAAGTAGGCTTATGTTTCCAGGAAACTACAGCCTACGAAGGCAGTCTAGATCGGTGGTGTCAAACTCAAATAGAAACAGGGTCTGCTAAACCGTATATAAGGATTCCTGCAGGCTACATATCCACTTAGAAAACCACACTTTAACATTTTCTATATTGTATTGTATTTTAATTTATTTTGCTAAATTGTTTAAAATTAATTTTTAATCTGGTTTCTGCCTGCCTGAAGAACTCAGAGTGAGGCTGAGTGTTTGATACTTCTGGTCTAGATGATGAAGAAGATGATGTTGGGGGAAGAACCAGACCTGGGCAAAACTGTAATGGAAAAATTATTTGTCTTTGGTATCAGACTTGTTGGCTTATCTAAGACCTGAGGAGAGGGAAGAAACAGGGGTTGATGTTAAGGGATCAGGCTCTGAGTTGGGATGAATTCTAAGATGATTTCAGGAACTCAGAAATGAACTAATTTTCTGGGTCCTGTGGATGTCACAGACATGATTAGGGATGTTTGCTGTATTTTGTAACTTTAGGTTTGAAATTTCAACATTTGCTTAACTACATGGATATTTTCTCCTGCAATTACTGTCACCAGGCAGGAGTAACTCATGTATCTTATGGTCTGAACAAGGCATCTCTTCTACCTGGGATTTTACTAAGGCTTTTGTTCAAGATTCCTTTTTATGAATTCATAAAAATATTTTTCAACTTAAAGAGTTAAATATCTGTATCTTTAACTTATAAAATTAAGCACCTGAAGTTAAACATTTAAAAGTAGGTAATTCTTATAGTACATCAAATACAATATATTATAAATATATATGTTTCATATATACACACAATATATGTGTGTGTATGTTCCCTTAAGTAGCACTTGTCTGTTAACAACCCTATAAGGTAGCCAGTGACAATATTGCTATTTTTATTTTACAGATGGTGAAATTGAGCCTCAGAGATTTGTGTTAAGGGATTTGTCTGCAAGAATAAGTTTTATAATATATACATATATATTATAACAGCATATATATACATATACACATATGTATACATTATATACACACATTATTAGCTTGCATAATACTTTGTGCTTTTCAAGACTCTTCAAATCCTTCATCTCGTTTGATTCTAATAACATTGTTAAGTAGGAGGGACAAATATTATTCCCACTTTATAGAAAAGCAAACTGAGACCCAGAAGAATTCACGGATTTACTCAAGGTCGTTCAAGTCTCCAGACTCACTGTTCCCTACCTCACGTCACCTGCCTTAGTGCTCGTAAAAAGCCTGTGTGCATTCAGCCAGGCTGGAAGCAGATGATGACGTTTCTCTATGAGTCACTCCGCGTATCAGGCCATAAGAACACAGTGGAGGGCATATTGTCATAGCTCATCCAATGATATTGCAGCTGGGGACAGCTGGAAATTGACAAGTGGAAGCCCTTGCCGGGAGCATTTTCTATGTACTCTGAAACATTTATATTTCTGTTAGACTCCAGGGTGCATAGGGGTGGAGAATTAAAATAGACTGGATATCCACTTACCCTCATAGAATTCCCCATCTGCTCTCATGTCCTGGGGACACCCAAGGTGAAATTCACCCCCACAGAACATTAAGAAAGTGACAAGAGATTCAATTGGGCTTTGGTTTCAGATCACAGTGGGTCCATTCATAAAAAAATAACCTCACTCTTACACACAGACAGACAGACAGACAGATACACATACATCCTGAGACAAAGGCTTCCATCCTGCCCTGTCTTCAGTCTCACACACTGCTGCATCTTAGGCCAGTCTTTCAGCATTGCCTGATGACTGAGTGTGGTACCCAGAGAATTTCTAAGCCAATCCAACACTGTGATGTCATGTAAAGGAGGAGCTCTGAAATTTTTCATGCTTGTTTCCAAGATGAATCCTCTTTTTTTTCCCTTTGGGGAGGGTGATGTTAGGGGGCAGAGTATGTGATGCATTGACTTTGTAGATTTATCCCATATTATGGTCAGAGCACCAGGCTGGGAGTTAGGAGACCCGGGTTTAAGCCCTAATTTCACCATTTATTTGGAAAATGAGAGAGGGTAGGAGAATATCCCAAATCATCCAGGATAATATCATACATGGAGCCCTGCACATAGTAGGGCCATGCACAAATGTTTGCTAAATGAGGCAATGCCATTGGAATTAGCCAGAATGTTGTTCACACAAGGGCTTTTGATTCATCTGTCAGTAAGAAAATGCTGGGATAGTCAGGCCCAGCCAGGCATATATGTATCTTAGGTATGTCATGGTAGAAAGACACCTGGACTTAGTGCCAGAATGCCTAGGTTTGAGTCCTGAACCTAGTGTTTGTTGTTGAGCTTTTGTATTGTTTACCCTCATTTTCCTCATCTACAAAATGGGGATATACATAATAATACTTATACAACCTCCCTCAAAGGGTTATTTTGCTTTTAAAATCTTAAAGCTTACAGAAATGTGCTGTGTGGAACTAGATGTGGAGAACCCAATTCATATGTCACTTCTATCATGGAACCTTCTTTTTATTGGTTGAGATCCCTCTGTCCTCTGCTCCCATAGTGATTCTTTGTATTTTTCTAGTGCACGCATGTGATTCAATTTTTATTTGCTATTTATTGATATATCACATCTTCTCTTAATATTCTGTAAGCTCTGTGAGCTCAGGGACCATGGCTAATTTAACTTTGTGGCTTTCCCAATGTCAAGCATGGTGGCTTGTACTTCACAGAAATCACAGAATTTTGGAGTAGGAAGGCATAGTGGGAATAAGTATGTTAACTTAAGATAATCAATTCCATTTTGTTGAAAGCTTCCCTTTTGTGATTAAGTAGTTGTTATATAATCTTAGAATGTTAGTTTTTCTTCAAAGGAGACTCATGACCTTTGGCTAGGCAGAAATGGAACCTTGTTGTGAGCATGGATTTGAGATATGCTTACTGGGACCTATAGCAATCAAGTTAGTGACTTGTTCCTACAGGGTTTGATGTTTGTACTGTTGAATAGTTAGTAAAGTTTGATTGCATGCATTGATGACTGTAAGTCTTGTTATGATGCCACAAGCATATGTCATAGTAAATTGATTTGATGCATGTTCTATGTGTTCCAAAAGGCAAATCAATAGTTGTTTAGTTGAAACAAATCTTCACTATATCACAAACAAAGAAATGATCATTCAACTTCTGCTTAAAGACTTTGATGGAGAAGGAGCCCACCACTTCCCAAGGCAGCTTTTTTGATTTTTGGAAACTGAAATTCTTGGGAATTTTTTTGCTGATACCAAGTCTGACTTTTCCCCTTTGAAATTTCCACTCATTGCTCTTGGTTCTTCCCTCTGGGTCCACACAGTTCAAATCTGAACCACTCTCCACAAGATGACACTTCAATCCCTAAAGGTACATATAGCCACAACATTCCCCTAGTGTTTTCTTTTCACCAGCGTAAACATCTCTAGTTCTTCCAACCAGTCCTCTATGACTTGGACTTAAGGCCCTTCATCAGTCTGGTCTTCCTCCCCTAGATACTCTGTGGCATATCTATATAGCTCTGGAGCTGAGCAATATTTTTCTTAAACAATGGCACCCAGAACTGAACATATTCTCCTAATACAGTCTGACCAGGGAAGAGTACTGAGGAACTATCACCTCCTTATTCCTGAAAGCTGTGTCTCTCTCTTAATGCAGCTTAAGATCACACGAGCTGTTTTGGCTACATTATCACCCTACTAATTCACATTGAGTTCACAGTCCACAAAGCCTTTCTCCTTGGAGAATTTTCATTCTAGCCATGCCTCCCTGTCTTTTACTTGTGAAGTTGAATTTTGAACTCCAATATAATTTACACTTATCCTCATTGAATTTCATCTTATTAGATCTAGTTCATAGGTGGGTCGCAAGACCATATGTGGCTGCAAGACCATATGTGGCCCTCTAGGTCCTCAAGTGAGGCCCTTTGACTGAATTCTTTTATGAAGAAGATTTGTTCTGTGAAGTTTGGATTCAGTCAACGGTCCTCACTTGAGGACCTAGAGGGTCACAGGTAGACTTGAAGGTGCAGGTTCCCCACCCCTGAAGCCCACTGATTTAACAGGATCTTTTTTGGGATCTCAATTCTGACAAATGACATGCATATCACTTATGTCTCTCAGATCAGTAACATTTATACATTTGATGAAAATAACACCTCAGCCTTCAAGTCATTGATAAAAATGAGAAACAGTATGAAGCTAAGCAAAGATCCATAGGGCTCTCCATTGGAGACCTTCTGTTAAGTATTAGTGACTATTTTTTGATGAGTCATTCGACTAGATCCCAAAACATTTGATTATATTGCTATCTCATCCACACTTTTTTGTATTGCAAAGAAACAGTATGCGATACTTTATGAGATGTCTTGCTAAAATCTAGGTAAATTATATTTATAGTTGTCCCTTGGTTAACTAGCTGGGGAATCCTGTCCAGAAAGGAAATAAATCTGATGTGAGCTGTTTTTGATTAAGCTATGTTAACCCTGTAAATTATTGCTTCCTTTTCTGGATGGTTACTAAACATCTCGATAGTGTTTTGTTTTAAAATTTTCCCAGAATTAAAACTGACCTATAATATTGGCTGTTCTCCTTCCCTTTTTAAAAACTGAAATGACATTGCCTTTCTCCGGTCCTGCTGTAGCTCCCCCATTTCACATGATCTTCAGATATCACCAATATAGGCTCAGCAATTTTATCTGCCAGTTTTTTTCAGTACCCAAGGATGTAGTTCAACTGGGGCAGGTGACTTGAATTTATCAAGGACAAGAAGATGCTCATTTATTATCTCCTTTTCCTGAGTATCAACTGCCCAATGGTCATTTTGCTCTGTCATTTCCAAGGGAAATGTCATTCTTCTGAATGGAAACAATAGAAGCAAGTTAAGAATTGAGTATCTCTGTCATTATATTACTTTGTTGTCAGTTATTTTCATCCCATCCACCCCAAGCAATGGTTCTGTTCCGTGCTTGGTTCCCCTTCTTTCCTCCAATGTCACTAAAATCCCTTGTTATTGTCCTTTGCTTCCTCTGCCAAATTCAGTTCATACTGAGCTTTAGCATTTCTGACACAAGTTTTACCAGACGCTGCCAGTTTCTCATATTCACCTTTTATTCCCTGCCTTTGCTTCCATCTTCTGTTCATATCTTTTTGAAATCTTAGGAGCATGAACATTGGTCTTTTTAGACTAACTCCCATTTTTCCTTCTCATTTAAATTTTTTCCCTTTTGAGTTTTATAAATTTTATTCTAAAAATTTCCCATTTCTTCTGGGTTGATTTCCCCAAGAGAATATTAGTTTATGTGATAATATCTATACAAGGGTGTACTGGTAAATGCTTAACAATCAGCTTTCTGAAAAAAAAAGTACACATGATACATTTCTAAGTTTAATCAGCATCATAAACATTTTCCCATTGCTTTCTTAAGTCTAGAAAGTCAACAAACCAACAAATTAAGCCCTCATTTGTAGCATTTGTTGATTTCCAAAGAGCAAATAATCACATTGAAAATTTGACAATCTGCTTTCACTACCTGGATCAAGTTGGCTCCATCCCATTTCTATATACACAAGCCTTCTTTGGAACTTTTTGAAATCTATTCTCCAATATTACATATCAATATACCTGGATTTTCCTTTGTACTCTGTCAAAAATATCAAGAGGGAGAGGTCATTTCCCCCTAAAATTCCCATCACTTTCATTCTAGTAACCAGTCTTTCCCTGACAGCGATGATAGAATCCAGGATACAATCTCCTCTTGTTGGTTTCTGTACCTTTTGAAAGATGAAAGTATCATTTAGGCAACCTAAGATGTTAGTACCTGCCCTCCTTTTGTCAAAGAGAGCTCTAGCAGATGTCAGGATAATTGAAGTCTCCCATCACTGCTCTATGTCACTCAGATCTGATGTCACCTTCTCCATGAAGCCATTCTGGAATTCCCTAGTTGTAGCTCTCTTCTTGAAATTACTTTGAATTTACTGGGTAAATATTATGTATTGACTCATGAATGTACCATAAGTCTATGCCAGTAGAATGAAAGATCTTTGAGAGCAGATGCTACTGTACTCTTGTCTTTGTATTTTTATTGCTTAGCAGAGGGGCTGGCATATAACTGCTATTTAATAAAACTTGAGTTGAATTGGAGTACAGATTTTGGAACTGGAAAATCTGGGTTCAAATTTCAGCCTTGATATTTCATGGGAAAATCATTTTTCTTTGGTCATCAATTTTTTCATTTATAAAATGGGAACAATTGTGTATTACCAGCCTTATGGGGTTGTGAGAAAAATGATTATAAATAAAACACTTTGGAAATATGAGCTATTATTATCATCAATAACAATTATGAATGAGAATCTAGGAAAAATGTCAAATTGTAGGACTCCAAGAGTTTCCTTATTTTTCTCAGTTTTCTCATCTGAAAATAATGATACTGCTACTACTGCTATTTACTACTACTACTACTACTACTACTACTACTACTACTACTACCTACTACTACTATTACTACTTCTACCATGCTACTACCATCACTGCTGCCACCACCTCCTCCTCCACCACTATCACTCCTCGTCCTCCTCTTCCTCCTCCTGTTTCTCACAGTGTTGTTAGGAGGAAAGTACTTCGTTCACCTTACAACAATGAATGCATAAAAGTGAGTTATTCTCTCCTTCAATGACAGGCTAGCATACAATGACAAGATTTCCCATCTTTTCCTTGTAGAAAAAAATTATTATTTCCTACTGTGCCTGCCACTCCATTCCCTCAGCTCCAGCAGGTCTATAGTAACCTGAGTTCTGGTCCGGTACCTCCAATTGCCTATTTGAAACTGGATTGTATGTCACAGAGATAGTGCAAATCAGCATTTCTGAAATGAAACTTATTATTTTTCCCCCAAAGTCACTCCTCTTCCAACTTTCACTATTTTGGTTGAAGGTACTATCATCTTCCCAGTCTCTCAGGTTCATAAATGCAGTATTATCTTCAGGTTCTTACTTTTCCCCATTCTACACATCCAATCTGTTGCTAAATCTTGCTGTTTTCACTTCAACAGCATCTCTCACATCAAACTCCTTCTTTCTATTCACACAGCTGCTTTATTCTATACACTGCTGCCAAAGTGAATTTCCTTAAGTGCAGATCTGATCATGTCACTCCCCTAATCAATAAACTTCAGGGGTCTCTTTAATGCCTCAAAGAGAAAATGCAAACTTCTGTGTTTAGATTTTTACAGCCCTCTACAACCTTGTCCCAACCTTTCTTTCCAACTTAACTGTACATGAACTCCTCTCCTGCGTGCTGTGATCTAAACAAACTGGCCTTTTCTCTGTCCTCACACAGAAGATTCTGTTCTCTATCTCTGTGCCTTTACCCTGATCATCCCCATGCCTGGAATCCACTCCCTCCTTACCCCTCTCAAGGCCATCATTTTTCTGATGACATGATCTTCTTCGAAAACCAAGGACTAACAAAAGATCTGGGAGTAGATTGAGCTGCCTGAATGGGGACCCAGCCAGCTTATCCACTCCCTTCTTTCATGCCCCCCTTCTCCTCTCCAAAGGAAGATAAATTTGGATGGCCAGAGGATGCCCAGTTAACTTGGCTTTTATGTGCCAGATTTCCCTCCCTCCCTCCCTCCCTCCCTCCCTCCCTCCCTTCCTTCCTTCCTTCCTTCCTTCCTTCCTTCCTTCCTTCCTTCCTTCCTTCCTTCCTTCCTTCCTTCCTTCCTTCCTTCCTTCCTTCCTTCTTCTTCCTCTCTCTCTCTCTCTCTCTCTCTCTCTCTCTCTCTCTCTCTCTCTCTCTCTCTCTCTCTCTCTCTTTCTTCCTCTATTTTCCAAAACCTTAAACCCAGTGGACTCTGAAGCTCATACATTGTACAACAATAGGTCGCTGCCCAAACTCCACTTAATGGCTCTTTTCCAGACCCTCCTGGCTTCTGAGTGATTATCAATAGTAACAGTTGCTCTTTTCCTCCCAGTTTGATTTACTTATTTTTTTTCTTTTGCTTATTAAAGGGGCCATTCCCTGATTACTTCTTAAAGAGGCCTATTCACTGAACGGTCGTTGTGTCACTCTAAGTGAGTACCTGAATAAGCCAAGGGTCCCATTGCATCTTGGGCCTTCTCCTGTCATCCTAATGAATATCTGGTCACTGGATCCAGATGGCTCAGGAAGGGAAAGTGAGGTTGGTGAACTTGCACAGCCCTCCCTCACTCAAAACAAAATTAAGTGCAAGTCATGTCATCATTTCTCTGATGTCATGGTCTTCTTAGAAAACGAAGGATGAACACAGGCAGACCCCTCTCATAGAACTGGTTCTTTTTCTAAGTCTCACAAGCACTTTCCTAATACACACAATTACTGGTGCCCTCTCTCCAAATATCCTCTTGTATTTAACAAGGTAGCCGTTAATTTTAAAAATACCTTTATTGGGGCATTCTCTTTATGTTTAGTCTGTATAGCCTTGTATACTTTCTTGTTTTCCCCCCCATTAAAATATAAGCTGTGTTTCACTCTTTTTATCCAAAATGCCTAGCCCATAGTAAATGTTTAATAAATGTTTATTGCTTGACTAATTGTGGAGGGTGGAGGCAGAACAGGGATATTCATATCATATTAAGAGAAACTCTAACAGAGAAAATGTGGCTGATTTGCATAGAGATCTCCATAATCCTTCTATTCTCATTTGTGTTAGAATTCCAGATTCTCCTGGAGGACATGGTGACCTAGTTAAAGTGCCCGGGGAAAATACTATTACTCCAACTCACCCCTACATGCTTTAAAAGGCTTAGTCTTTCAGCCAACATACTAATGAGAGGACCATCATCTGTGACTTCCAATGGAAGCTGAACTCTAAGTGGATCATTTGTTACTTAAGATGACACTGAATTGTGTTCAGGAAGAAACATGGTGGCTATGGGCTTAATCCTTGGGAGAAAAACAAAAGTTGCTGTTTTAAAACAATCAGCTTATAGCTGAGGAAAGGAAGTGACTTGAGCTCATAGCAAGGAAGCCTATGTTTTAGCTTCTCATCAAACCCTGGGGCTATGAAGGACCTTGAAAGGTCATTCAGACCATCCACCTGCCTCTAGGAAGGGATATACTTTAACTATTTCAGACAGGTTGGTTATCTGTCTAGTTATTGAAAAATACAATCCCTAGGAAGATTTTTGCTTCCTGCTATTTTCCCATTTCCATTCTTATCTCCTGATAGCTTTTCCTTTTTTTGGGGGGGGGGGGTCATACTTATTTCCTCTCTAGCCCTACTTCTATCTCCTTGGTTATATTTTCTCCCCAGTTCATGTGATCTTTTATGATCCTTTGCAGCTCTAATATTCTATGTTCTAAATTACCTTCTGGTAAAGATATTCTATATTCTGTATTCTAAGGTCCTTTCCAGGGTGGTGGAGTACACAAAGCACTGGACTTGTAGTCAGAAAATCTGGGTTCAAGTTCTGCCTCTGATACTGATTAGCTGGGTGAGATGAACAAATCACTTTAGCTCTCTGAGCCTCAGTTTCCTTATCTGTAAAATAGAGATAATGATACTTGTGTTACCCATTTTACAAAGTTGTAAGGAAAACACTTTGGAAACCTGTATATATTTAAGCTATAAGTACTATTACTTATACCCCAAAGTACAAAATCTTATCATTCCAAGTGTGTGTAAGTATACATTAGTGTAATGGTTCTATCACCTCCCTTGATCTCAATATCATATCTTTGTTCCTGGAGCTTAAGATTCATATTGAGTATAGATTGGACTAGATGACTTGTGCAGTCCCATCCTACATCTAAGGATCTATGACTTTAAGATAATTATAATAAGAATCTGAGTACAGTCTAACTACCAAGTCAAACAGACCTCTAGGTCCCTTATAATTGGGCAACACAAGCCTGACACCCAGTGGCTGGTTCAGACCTGTTCCCATGGAAATGAGTCCTATGAGAGATGGGAACCAATGTGTCCTAGAAGGGTATATATAGAAGACCCAGGGTCCATAGGTAGAAGGACAAGTCTAAATTCAGCCATGGATTGTCTGCCATCTGACACAGTTAGCCTAATGCAAAGGACAGTGCCAGCCAGCTTCATACAAAGGAACTAAAATAAAGCCTCAGACAAGAGCAGCATTGCACCAAAGGCAGCCCTTTCCCAAAGCAGGCACTGAAGCAATTACACTCAGCGCTCCCTTGAGAATTCCTATCTGTGGCACCAAGAGGAGGGACACTGAGAAAATGGGATATTTAAAGGTCAGTTTCTAAATCTAATCCATACTGTACTTATATGGGGATATCACAAGGGGACCGACTTGCTGCCTGGCAATGTGGCTCTCCCCAGATCCCAAGCTGATAGGGCAAAGCTGGATTGTGAATAAGTATGTGCAGTCACAAATGTGTATGGGAATACCACCACTGGTGTATCAGGGAAGTCATGGAATCTCAGGAGTTAGAAGGGAACTTTAAGGGTCTCCACAGCATGATTGAGAAGTGATCTTCTGGTCTCTGCTTAAAGACCTCCAGTGACAAGGCCCTTTGCACCCCTTGAGCAGTCTATTCTACTTTGAGACAGCCCTAACAGTCAGGAAGGTTTTCCTTAAATAGAATTGAAATTTACCTTATACCAAATCTTACCCACTGGTCCTACTTTTTCCTTCTGGGACCAAGCAAAGCAAGTTTAATCCCTCTTCTGGGGACAGTCTTCTAAATAAATATCCTTACGAACAGCAAAGCAGAATTTCTATCAAAGTAAAGTCCTGAAGGATGCCAACTAAATAGAAAAGGGGGAAAAAACACCTTGTCAGGCCTCAATTTAGGGCAGCTAGCTGACATAGTGGATAGAACTCAAGGCTTGGAGTGAGGAAGACTCCTGGCTTCAGATGCTTACTATCCACGTGACTCTGGGTAAGTCACTTCCCCCTGTTTGCCTCAGTTTCCTTATCTGTAAAATGAACTGGAGAAGGAAATGGTAAACCACTCCAGTATCTGTGCAAAAAAAACCTTACATGGCATCCTAAAGAGTTAGACACAACTGAAAAATGAACAAAAGGCCTCAATTTCCTCATTTGTAAAACAGGGTGCTTTGACTATTCTTTCTAGACAGAGATTTCCAGTTCTGACTTTCTGGGTTCTAAGATCCTTTGGCACTGACCTTCTAAGTTCTCAGGTCCACTCAAGTTCTTTACCCTTTTCCTCACCTTACACCTCCTTCCCTAGTCTTTGTAAAGAAGCCTGTGTGCATTGAACAGGGCTCCAAGCAGATGCTGACGCTCATTCTCTATGAGTCACTCACAGTTATTAGGCCATAGGAACACAGTGGAGACTGTATTGCTGCAGCTTTTATAGGACTGTTATGATGAAAGCATTAGAGATGTGAATTTCTTTTAAAAAATATTATTATATCCTGTGCTCTATCCACTCTTTCCTGGGAAATTTTTGTTCATTGTAAATTATGGGAACATTAATTCATATGATCAAACCTGCCTAAAACTGGTGACCCAAGTCCATTCATTCATTTATTCACTCAGCAAGCATTTATTAAACACTTACTATAAATACCTGTACTAGACCTCTAGGATACAGAACCAAAAAGGAAACAGTCCCTGCTCTGAAGGGACTTAAATTCTTTTTTGATTTTGTAGGATGGAGTGGGGGGTGGGCCTGGGAAGTGGTGATAGTTCATATGTACATACCTAAATAATTCAAAGCATGAAAAAATACAAAATAATTTCTAATAGGGGTGAAAAGAGCACTAACAGATGAAGGGATCAAGGGAGGCCTCCCATCAAAAGTGGAATGCCACATACACTGAATGGCAAGCTGGCCAGTTTGTCTGGAATGTAGAAGGCATGAGCTCAGGCAGTGAAGTTAACAAGCATTTATTAAAGTAGCTTCTATGTGTCAGTACATGCTACCATGTGAAGTGCTGGGGATACAGAGAAAGGCAAAGGCACTTAGATTCTAATGGAGGAGATAATGATGCACAATCCAAACAGGTACTGTATATAATAGAAAGACAACCTTGGAGAGAAGGCACTCGCATGGAGGAGCAGGTGGTACGGGGAAAACAACAGCATCTTTCAGAAGGTGGGATTTGAGCTGACTCTTGATAGAAGCCAGGAAAGTTGGTAGGGGGAGGGGAGAGTGGAGTAGGAAAGGAGAGAATTACAGGCATGGGCGACGGTTAGTGAAGAGTTAGGGATGGAGCGTCATGTGTGAAGGAAGACTTTTAGAATATGTGGAGGGGAGTCAAATGTAAATAAATGTAGTAAGGGGCCAGGATGTGGAAGACTTTAAAAGTCAAACAGAAGATTTTATGTTTGATCCTGAAGATAACAGAGTTGGGGTTGGGGGCAGGGAGACAGGTGACATAGTTAGACCTGGGCTTTAAGATCATCTTGGCATCCAAGTGGAGGATGGGCCGTAGGAGGGAGAAGTTTTTGGTAGGAAGATCAACCTGTATATAATATATATAATATAATATAATGTTATTATAATAGTCCAGATGTGAGGTGATGATGGCCTGTACCAGGGTGGGTGGTGCTGTGGTTTGGGCTGCTGGGAACCCCGAAATGCAAGGGTACAGGGGGTCTGCCTCAAAAGAATTCAAGCACTCACGTTTTCTTTAAGTCACAGTAGCGAGGTTTTATTATAACACCAGTTAGGCAGGCAAGATTCCTAGTAAATCTGCAGTATTTTATTGCCAGTAGGAGTGGGCAGAGTTCCTAGTGAGTCTGCAACTTAATGGGGCCAAGATTGGTACTTACATACAAGAATAGACTGTGAGAGGATCTGGATGGGATTTAGGAGGGGCAAGTAACCTGAGGTGGGCTGGGTGCAGACAATGAAAGGAGTTAAGTAGTCTGAGAGACACAGTGAGAGGGCAGTTAAAAGGATTATTGAGTAAGTAGGTAAAATGGGTCAGATGCCTCAGGCTGAACGCCAGTGACCTGAGCAGCAGAAATTTATAGCAAAGTTCAGGGACTGGGGGTCTTTTCCTTTTAGGCGTCCAGGTCCCATCTCTATCACTGGCAGTGTCAGAGGAGAGAAGAGGTTGTATAAGAGAGATGGAGTGAAACGAGAAATAGCAGGACTTGGTAACATATTGGATGTGGAGAGTGACTAATGAAAACTAAAGTTTCCTAAGCCTGGAATTGTAGGTGAGAGACAGATTATGAAGGACTTTAAATGGCAGAGGAATTTGTATTTGATGCTAGAAACTAGAGTGAGTCACTGGAGCTTCCTGAGCTGCAGAATGGCAAGGATAGACTTATGCTTTTGGAATAGCAATTTACTGTTGGTGGAACCGTGAATTGGTTAAACCATTCCATAATTTGGAGTGGTATAAGAAAAGGTACTAAAGAGTCCTTGCTCTTTGCCCTGTTTATTCTAATTCAAGTCATACTCTAGAGAAATCAAAATAGGCAGAAAGGTTTCATCTAAACCAAAGTACTAGCAGCAGTACTTTGGTTTTCTTCCCCCTTTTTTTTTGGTAAGACATTCTCAAGTTAAGTGACCTGCCCAGAGTCACACAGCTGTTAAGTGTCAAATGCCGCAGGCTGGATTTGAACTCAGGTCCTCCCGACTCCAAGGCCGGTGTTCTATCCATTGTGCCAGCTAGCCGGCCCTGTAGCAGCATTTTTTGATGTAGTAAAGACCTGGAAACAAAGTAGATCATTTGAGAGATCATTCTCTGTTCTCTCCTATTTTGTTCCTACTTCTCCATTAAGAGGTTACCTTTTCTCCTCCTCAAGATCAATTCTTCTATTTGTATCCTTGATCTCATTTCCTCCTCAAAACTATCCCCTCCATCCATTCCCAAACCCAGTCTTTCTACTGGCTTCTTCATTCCCTGAAAATATACCCAGGTATTTTGCATCCTAAAAAACCAAACATACAAACAACAAAATCCCAACTCTAAATTGCTACCATTCCCTGAAGCTATTGTCCTGGATCTCTACTCCTATGAACAACAAAAATCCAAGAGAAATCTATTTACATTCTTTGCCACCACTTCCTTTTTTCTTACTCACTTTTCAACCTTTTGCAAACTGGCTTTTAACTTCTTTCAACTCAACCTGCTTTCTCCAAAATTACCAATGATCTCTTTATTGTCACATCCCATGACTTTTTCTTAATCATCGTTCTCCTCCATCTCTGTAACATTTGATACTAATGGTTGTGCTTTTCTGGATTTCTCTTTTTTTACATTTTTTTTTTCTGATATAACTCTTGGGTCTCCTCCTACCTGCTAGACCTTCTTAATCTCCTGTGTTGGATCATAAACCAAGTTCTACTCCTTAGGGTAGCCCTCTTCTCTCTATATATCCTCTCACTGGGTGAACTTATTAACTCCCAGGGTTTTAGCTGTCATCTCTCTGCAGATGACTTTGACAGCTATATACACAATCCTCACCTCAGTATAGCTCAATATCACAAACTGCCTATTGGATATCCCAACTCTGCAAACTCAGAGTCATCTTTGATTCCCCATTCTTCATGTCACATATCAAACTGGATTCCAAGTCTTACTATATCTACTTCCATGTCATCTCCCACACCCATCCCCTTTTCATAGTGAAAGTCCTTAGCACCCCACACCTGGGCTATTGTAATCACCCTCCGACTAGTTTCCTTGCCTTAGGTCTCTTGCCTCCCTGATCAATCTTCTACACCACACAGCTGAACTGATATTACTAAAGTCTAGGTCTTGTCATGTCACTCTCCTGCTCTGTCACTTCTAGTGTCAGTTCATTTTTTTCTGGCATCCAATACAAACACTCTCTGTAAGAATCAATGAAGGGGCAGCTAGTTGGCATAGCAGATTAGAGTACTGGGCTTGGAATCAGGAAGACTCATCTTCATGAGTTCATATCTGGCCTCAGATACTTGTTAGTCATGTGACCCTGGGTAAGTCACTTCACCCTGTTTGCCTCAGTTTCTTTATCTGTAAAATAAGCCAGAGAAGGAAATGAAAAACTACTCCATTATCTCTGCCAAGAAAACACCAGATAGAATCATGAAGAGTCAGAGAGGAGTGAACAAGAATCAATGAATAAGAAGAATTTTTAAAAAGCAATGGAAGATTTATATGAACTTATATGCAGAGAAGAGAAGAAAGCAGACTCAGGAAAACAATATGCACAATGACTATAACAACGTAAATGAAAAGAGTATCAGCCTCCCTCCTGAAACTGAATGCAGTGTAATTGTATAATGACTAAGCTTGGCCCCAGAGATGAGCAAATAAACCTCTCTCCCGTCTTTGAGGAGGCTTTGGGTATAGAACACTGCATTTACAGTCAGACCCAGGTGATGTATGGGTTTGTTTTGTTCAACTGCAGTATTTTTCCTCTTTCATATTTATATTTTGTTACAAGTAATGGCTTGCCGGGTAGGGGAGTAGAGAGGAGAAAATGAAAGGGAGCATATTTGAAAATGAAATTGATGTAAATCAATCAATATCTATTAATCACCTACCATGTGCCAGGTAGTATGCTAAGTACTGAGGACATAAAAACAGTCAAAGGAGAGCCCCTGCCTTCAGGGAGCTTTTGATACAAATTTGAAAGGACATTCAATTTGACCAGTATGTGGAGGATAGATTATAAGGGGGCAGGGAACTTGTGGCAGGGAGACCAGTTAGAACTGGAGGCTTGTGGAAGGCAGGGACTTCTTTTCTTCTCATTTTATTTTTTTCCACTTAATGATATTTCTTTCCAATTACATCTAAAGGTAGTTTTCAACATTCACTTTTATAAGATTCTGAGTTCCAAAATTTTTTTTCTCCCTCCATCCTCTCCTCTCTCATCAAGACAACAAACAATCTGATACAGAATATACATATACAATCATATTAAACATATTTTCACATTAGTCATGTTGTGCAAGAAGAATCAGAGCAAAAGGGAAAAACCACAAGAAAGAAAAAACAAAGAGAAAATAGTCTGCTTTGCTCTGCATTCAGACCCCATAGTTCTTTCTCTGGATGTGGATGGCATTTTCCATCATGAGTCTTTTGGAATTGTCTTAGAAGAGCTAAGTCTATCACAGCAGATCATCACACAATGTCTCTATTGTTGTGTACAATGCTCTCCTGGTTCTGCTCACTTCACTCCAGGGACTCTCTTGTTTGCTGGTTTTTGTGCCCTGGACTCTTGGCACAGTGCTTGACACGTAGCAAGTACTAAATGACTGCTGTTTCATTCCTTTATCCAGGAGGCTATTTCCAATGTCTGAATGAGAGGCGATGAGGACCTGAACTTGAGCGGTGGCCGTTCAGGTGGAGAGAGTGAATTCACAGCTACTTGGTGATAACACAACTGTTAAATTCTCAGTGTGAGCATCTACATCTCAGAAATCCACAGCCTCTACAAATCAGGGGTTGATTTATTGTTTTGTTGATTTTTCTACTCTTGAAAAAGTGTTAATAATGCAGATTAAATTTAAAAGTGTATGTGCATTGCATGCATTTTTTTGGGGTTGTTAAACATTTACTAGCACATCCCTGTATTGCTGTATAAACATTCCTTGAGCCCAGCAGGAGTGTATTAGAAGATTCAGGCAATGAAGTCATCGCCAGGCTGGAGGTCTGGTAACTGTAGGTTAATAATGACAATTATAATAAGTGGCATTTATATAAGTGTTTTAAGGTTTGCAAAGAATTTTACATTGATTATCTCATTGACCCTCATAACAGTCCTGGATATGAGAGATGCCGTGTCTGTAGACTTTAATAGACTTAGCAATGGCTTAGATAGCTAGCATTTATATGGTGCCTATTGTGTGCTTGACAAATATTATCTCATTAGATCCTTCCAGCAATCCTGGGAGGTAGGTACTATAATTAAACATCTCCTCCCCCCAATTAATAGTTGAGGAAACTGAGGCAAACAGAGGTTTAATGACTTGACTTGCCCAAAGTTACATCATGAAGAGTCTAAAGTTAAATTTGAACTCTAGCCTCCATTCCTCATTTTCTAAATGAGCTAGAGAAGGAAAAGGCAAACTACTCCAATGTCTTTGCCAAGAAAACCCCAAACGGTGTCATAAAGAATCGAACATGAGTGAAAAATGACTCAACAGCAACAAACTTCCTAACTCCAAGTTCAGCCCTCTAGCTGCCTCTGAGAAGCATGGCTTTGAGAGGTTAAAAGACAGGGAAGAGACTTTGAACTTGATCTCACTTGAATAAGGGAAGTTAGGATAAACGAAATTAAAAAAAAAGACACTAAATTCTGTTCCTCTTTGAGAACCATGGCCTAATGGAGCCTGAGTTACCACCTTTCCTGGCCTATTCTGAGCCAAGAACTGGGGAGCATTATGCTATGTTCTCCTGGTTGTGAAAGTAAATGTTCTGGGGGCAGAGCATGCCTAGAGAAAGTTCATTCTCCCTCAGTGACTTACTTCCAGAACTGCTGATGCAGGTGCCCCATGGAAAACTTGGAGCATATTCTATTTAGAGACAATTCATACTTACACAGCACATCTAGTGACTGCTGTTTGCCTCGTTACCCATTAAGGGGACATTTGCATGCAAATAATTTTTTTCTTCTCAGCTCCCCAGGCAGAGTGCTTCAGAATGTCTTGTTTGTCCTACAATGGTCAGGTTGGAGAGGAGTGAATAGATAGGAGGTTGAGACTAGAGGATTCTGCTCACCTACCTTAAGAGGGAGGAAAAAAGAAGTATGACCAAATTTTTGGCCAGAAGGGTCTATTTTTCTCTCTGATAACATCAGTAGCTTATCCGATATTTATTTTCCTGAAACATTCTTTGATCAGTTATTGACCATTACTTCCCATTGTATATTGGATAAAATTAAAATTCCTTAGGCTAACATTCAAGGCCTTCCATAATATGGTCTTCACTTATCTTTTCATGTGGAATAGATGTTAGCACAGGTAGGGATATTAGCACATAAATTAAGAGAACTGGAGGAGACCTTAGAACACAGAACGTAAAAAAAATATTCAGAATTTCAAGTATATGTATGCATATTCACTTATATAGCTATGCATATACATATATGCATGCATATATGTGTATGTGTATATGCACATATGAGAAGTATGAACCATAAAACATTCTATGTGCTATAAGTATAAAACATATATGTTCTATGTGTTACATGCACACACACACACAGAATGCTTTAAGGTTCACACTTTCCATACATTATCTTATTTGGTCCTTACAACCACTCTGTGAGGTAGGTAATATTATTATGTTCCTTTTATAGATGGGTACACGGAGGGCAAGAAAGGTCAAATGAGTTGCCCAGGTTCATATGGCTTCTAAGTATCTGAAGTAGAATTGATGAGGCAGAAAGGAGTACTGAAGGCAGATGAAGTAAGCAGGATACAGGATGTGACCAGCTGTAAAAGTGATCAAAGAAGACTGTGCATTGAAACCCCCAACATGGACTTATCTGTATGCTTTCACAAAACACCTTCAATTCCAGAACAACGCTTCCCCTCCACTTTCCTGTTCACTCCCTAATTTCTCAGGCATTTTGGAGCCGTACTTGCTCCATCTGCCTTGAGTACTCCTTTCTACCTCATTAGAATTATGGACTTAAATCTTCTTGATTGAAAACTCAGTGTTCAAGGAGTTTACAGAATGTCAGAACTGAAAGGCACCAGAGAGCATAGAATTTAGAACATTAGAGGTGGGAGAGACTTAATTTTTTTAAATTAATAAATTTATTTTCAGTTTACAACATTCAGTTCCATGAGCTTTTGAGTTCCAAATTTCCTTCACCTCTCTCCCCTCCCCAAGAGAGGCTCTAGACATACATTCACATTAAACATATTTTCACATTAGTCATGTTGCAAAGAAGAACTAAAACCAATGAAATGAACCACCAAAAAGAAGAAACAAAACCAAAAAGAGATAGAGCAAATAGTATGCATTGATCTGCCTTCAGACTCTGTAATTCTTTCTCTGGTTGTGGACAGCATTTTCCATCATGAACCTCTTGTAGTTGTCTTAGACTCTTGCATTGCTGAGAAGGACCAAGTCTCTCCTTTTGGTATGGTTTTGTGATTTCTGAGTTTTTCATAAACTCATTAGCTTCCATCTGCTCCATTCTAATTTTTAAAGAACTATTTTCTTCAGTGAGCTTTTGAATCTCCTTTTCCATTTGACTAATTCTGCTTTTTAAAACATTCTTCTCCTCATTGACTTTTTGGACTTTTTTTTTGCCAGTTGAGTTAGCCTGTTTTTAAAAGTATTATTTTCTTCAGCATTTTTTGGGTCTCCTTTAGCAAGCTGTTGACTTGATTTTCATGCTTTTCTTCCATTGTTCTCATTTCTCTTCCCAATTTTTCCTCCACCTCCCCCATTTGATTTTCAAAATCCTTTTTGAGGTCTTTCATGGCCTGAGATCATTGCATATTTATTTTGGAGGTTTTGGATGCAGAAGCCTTGACTTTTAAATCTTCTTCTTATGGTATGCATTATTCTTCCTCATCTGAAAGGATGGAAGAAAATACCTGTTCATCAAGATAGTAGCCTTCTGTAGTCTTATTTTTTCCCCCTTTATTGGGCATTTTCCAGCCAGTTATTTGACTTTTAAGTCCTTTGTCAAGAAGAGGGTATACTCTGTAAGTTCTCAGTTCCTCCAAGATGACACAATCCAGGGAGAGGAGTAAACTCCTCTGGCCTGCGCTCTCATCTGGGACATACCAAAACTTTTCTACCCAGGATCTGCAAGGAGACTTCCCTTTCTAGAGCCTCCACCAGCTCCATCATGTCAGCACTCTTCCTCACCACAGGGCTGCCACTCAGGGCTGAGACCCAAGTCAGCGGCTCATTTCCCACATATAATCCCCTCATAGGTGCATAGGCTGAGGGCTCCAAAGATGGTTGTTGCTGCTGCTTCTGCTGTAGACTGGGGCTGGGTCTAAGGGAGGACCCTGCTCCCTTCTCATTCAGGTGAAAAAGCTTTCTCACTGACATTTGAGGCTGTCTTTGGCATATGTGGGTTGAGGGATCTTAGAACTGCAGCTGCTGCCAGGGATTCCACTGCTGGGGATTCTACCCCCAAGGCCTTCTCTCATCCTGTTTCTGCCAGTGCTGCATGGCCAAGGCTGGGATGGGTTCCATGGGTTGCATTCCACTCTATGTCCTGTGTGATAGACCTTTCTTTTCAGCCTTCCAGGCTACCTTGGGCTGGTTGTGGCCTCTGCTGCTCTAGAATTTGTTTAAAGTCATTTTTTTACAGGTATTTTATGGGCTGTGGGGGAAGCACTAGAGTAGGTCCATCTTTCTACTTACCATCTTGGCTCTGCCAGGGCCAAGTCTATCGAAGTTAGTCATCCCACAATATGTCTGTAACTGTGTACAATGTTCTCTTGGTTTTGCTCCCCTCACTCAGCATCAGTTCATATAAGTCTTTCCAGGTTTTCCTGAAGTCTACCTACTCATCATTTCATATAGCACAATAGTATTCCATTACATTCATATACCACAGCTTGTTCAGCCATTCCCAATTGATGGACATCCTCTCAATTTCCAATTTTTTGCCACCACAAAAAAGAACTGCTACAAATATTTTTGTACATGTGGATCCTTTCCCCATTTTTATGATCTGTTTGGGATACAGTCTTAGAAGTGGTATTTCTGGGTAAAGGGTATGCACATTTTTATAGTCCTTGAGCATAGTTCCAAATTGCTCTGGGGACACTTTAGAACTGAGGAAGTTGGAACTGGAAGCTTTGGAACATACACTGTTTGAGCTGTAAGGGTCCTTAGAATTTAGAGCATAGAATCTTGGATGAGAAGTATCCTTGTATTGCTATGTATCATATTGATTCAAGTATGTCTGGTTATCTTCCTTCTCATTCTATAAGCCCTTTGAGAATACAGACCATACCTGATTTTTTGTATCCACCATTTTGGTAGGATGTATGTAGAAGTACATACTGGTTTATGTTTGGAGAGTGTCTTAGAATTCTGATTCAAGACAAGAATGCCTCTCTAGTAGATGAACAGTCTTTATCTACTTGAGTGTGACTGTTAGGTTTCTGAGTGTGAAAGATTTAGCTGGTACAATGATCCTTGACCAATCTGCAGAAAACCACAAGCTTCAGAAAAGTACAACTACTTTGATCTCCTTTATAGATGGCTGCCTTCCTAATCAGGGTTCCCTTCTGAAAGCCTTTCCATTCTCTAAAGGCTAGTTCAAATGCTGCCATAGCAATAGCTAATAATAGCTAGCACTTATATAGTGCTTTAAGTTTTATGGGACACTTTACATATGTTGTCTCATTTTATCCTCATATTGAGCCTGTGAGGTCATACTATTCCCACTTTACAGGTGAGGAAACTAAGGAGAACAGAAGTTAAGTGACTTGCCTAGGATCACACAACTAGTAGGTATCTGGGGTAGGATTCAAACTCAGATCTTCCTCACTGTAAGTTCATCACTCTAAGCACTGTATCACCCCATTTATCATCCCATCTCTTGGTGCTTTCTACTCTTCTTGTGATTTTGTGGCATTTATCACGTTTATCACATCCTACTTTGTATAGTGTCAGCGTCTCCTCTTTCCTACCAGATTATAAGATCTGGGAAGGCAAGACCTATTACTTATCTGAACTCCAGCACGGTATTTTACATATAACAGATATTTAACATATATTTGTGGAATAGAGTATTTTTTAAAAATTGATTGATGGATAGGGATTCAGAAAGGCCTGGGTACTAGTCTTGCCTTAGCTACTAGATAGCTGTGAGACCTTGCTCAAGCCCTTTCCCCTTTCTGGGACTAATTTTGTCCTTTGCAAAATGGGTAGATAGTTAGATTAGGTGACCTCAAAGATCTCTTTCAGTTATGATATTTTGTATTCTAAGGTTCCTTCCATTTTTGATATTTCTATATTCTAACACACACATACCTTTAACCAAAGAAAAGCTCAGTCAATAGTAAATTATGCATTCGATATTCACTTTGCATGCATAACCTAACCATGAGGGACCTAATTCTCTCTAGGGAAGCCAATTCTGAAAGGCAGTGGCACCAGAGCAAGGAAAAGGGAGAAAAGGAGGGCTTGAATGAGGTTTGGCAGTTTTTGCTTGGAGCTAGATGGAGACCGAACCAGCCAACGATTGTCCCTGAGGCTGTTTCCCCTTGACCAAAGTTCTGTGAATTGACTGTGGCAGGCTCGGAGGTCAGTATTCAAACGTGTAAGGACAGAGTAGGGGCCTGATGGGAATTTATGTTGTTCTCTGATCATTGTCTACTTCAATGTTGAACCAAGAGGTTGAAGATGGGAAGTGATGTGGAGAAGACCATGGATATGATCTTAATTATTTCCACAGATATTTTTTAAGCATAGACAAAAATAAGGAGAGGTAGAGATTGAGTAGAATCCCAAGAGAATGGAGTAGGTGTCAGGGAGCAAGATAGTTTAAGTAGAAAATAGAAAATGAAGAAAATGGTCCAGAAATGCCTTTGGGGGAGAGGAATGAAAGTCTGGACCCATCAAGTCAGAAGTAGAGAGCCATGCAATGACAAAGCCAGAAGGGACCTTGGAATGTAGACTATTAGAGTTAGATTGGACTTTAGGGTATAGAACACAGAATACCAGAGTTAGAAGGGACCTTAAAACAAAGAATATTAGGGCTAGAGGGGACTTCTTATTTTAACTAACAACAAAAGAAAAATTAATTTCCTTTGCTTTCTAATTATTCATTCATTAATTCAACAAACATTTAATAAGTACCTAATTACCACTGTGAACCAAGGTTGGGTTGACCCTGTCTCCTTTCATTAGTAGATCATTAGCACTAGCCTTTAACCATTGTGCTGCCCGATGGCTAACCCAAATAACTCCAAAAAGATTTGAATATCATTGAGGCAAAATATCCTCTCAGTTTTTCATAGATCTAACCTAAATGGAGAACCTTGATTTTTTTAAAAGTTATTTTAAGAATCAGCTTTGTGACATTTAAAAAAAAAATATTGGACTAGAGGAAAAATGGAAGTGAATTCTGTTCTTTTTTGGTGATGGTTTTATAACCTGGGGAAAATGAATTTATTTACCTTTGTAAAATAATAGTGTAAATATCACAACTATTTTTAAATTGGGCATGAGGTCTTTATTTTACTCCAGTGGCTTCTTAACAGATCAAATATTAAATCCTTTGTCATTCAAAGTCCTTCACAGCCTAGCTTCCTCCTATCTTTCCAGGCTACCTTAACTGCTCCTCTCCTTCCCCTCTCTTCTCCGCCATCCTGGCTTCCTTACTGTTCTTCCAACCAGAAACTCCATTTTCAGATTCAGGGCATTTTCACTGGCTGTTTCCTTTTCCTATGCCGGTTAATACTCTCTCTTTCTTCACTCCTGCTTTCTGACTTCTTTGACTTTCTTCAAGTCCCAGCTAAAATCCAACCTTCTTCAAGATTTTCCTAATTAGTGTTAATTCGTGGTTTTTGTTTGTTTGTTTTTTTGGCATTCACTGACTTGTCCAGGGTCATACAGCTAACAAGCATATAAGGTTGGATTTAAACTCAGGTCCTCCTGACTGTAGGACTGATACTGTATCTACTGAACTACCTAGCTGACCCTGATTCCTTTTAATGTTAATGCTTTCCGTCTTTTGATTATCTCCAATTTATCCTGTATATGGTTTGTTTGTACGTAGTTGTTTTTCCCCTGGTTTCCTCCACTGGATTATAAGCTCCTTAAGAGCAGAAACACTGTCTTTTGTCCTTCTTTGTATCTTCAGCACTTAACACAGTACCTTGAACATAGCAGGATATATATATATAAATATATATTTGTTAACTGACTTCACAGAAAATGTATAAGTACTAAGGACTCACAAGGACCAAGGAAAACACAGAAATAAAATGCTCTAATAATCCATCAGTTCCTCTCTGAGGGAACTGAACTTGGATTCGATGTCAGGACATACTTTTTCATTCTGGAAAATTAATCTTTCCCACAGAGTCCAATAGAGATCTATTCAGATCTTGTAGGATCATCTTTTGGTTTAGAATCCCAGTAAAAGGTGAAATTCTTTGGAGACTGTTGAACACATTTCTTTCCTATAAGACTTGCATTGTTCAAGTAACTCACTGACTTTAATGTCCAAGGAGGGTGCTAGCAGGAACCATGGGGGCTATTTTCTTCCATATGCAAGGAGTGGGAATGATCTAGAAAATCTTTTTTCTACAAACTCAAGTACCAGAATCTTTGATCTCAAAAACTCATGACTCATGAGGTTGCTGTCAAGGTGGGAAACATCCATTTCTTGTTAATTGCTGTCCTGTGTTTCTGCCACAGCACTATTGCTAATAGGGTAGGGACAGAGAGAGAAATGTACTCACCTGAATGGTTTCACTTCATAGTGTGATTGACTTATAATAACAATAATCAATCATCTAACATATAATAAGCTCCCACTATGTGCCAAGCATTGTGCTAGGAGCTGCTGACATACTAAAGCAAATGGTTGTATCATTAGATGGGAAGGTAGAAATAGAGGCAACAAGGTTTAGCACCTGATTGGATTTATGGGACAAATGAGAATTAGGGCTTAGGATAATATCACAGTTATGAACCTGGTAGACTGGAAAGAGGGTGGTGACTTTGACAGAATAGAAATTTCTGGGAGAGGGGTGAGTCTGAGGGGAGAAAGATAATGAGTTTCATTCTGGATTTATTGAGTTTGAGATGTCTATAGTAATCCAGTTTGAAATATCTGGTAGGCAATTTGTGATGTGAGATTGGAGCTCAGGAGAGAGACTGCATCTGGATATACAGATGTGGGAATCATCTGTACAAATTAAGACCACAGGAGTTCATGAGGTCATCAAGTAATTTCACATAGGGAGAGAAGACAAAAGGTCTCAGGAGAGAATTTTGGGTGCGGGGTAAACCTGCAGTAAGGGTGTATGATATGGAAGAAAAGTCAGCAAAAGGTAGAGTTCTGGGATACTGAAGAGGAATAGGTATTTTATCAGGAGAAATGGGTAATTTATAGGGAGGGAAAAATGTCTTTCTTAAACAAATCTGGTTTACCACCTTTGATGTCACAGCCAGGAAGTCAATAGCCATCAAGGTTGAATGGAGGATGGAAGGGTCTAATGTGGCAGATGTGACAATACAACCTCTCACTATCTATGAAGGTTTGATCAATTCACTTCCCCTTTCATCAAATAATACTAATAATGCTATCTTACATTGATGTAGCATTTTATGTTTAGAAAGTGCTTTATCTCCATTATCTCATCTCAGATGTCCTGTGGGTTAGATAGGGTAGAAATATACTCATATTATTGATGGAACCTAATTAAGGTCCAGAAAAAAGTGACATGCTCATTGCATGTCTAAGAAGTGGCAGAGCTGGGATTCCAAGCTTTGGTCTCTTTCCACTACAATACCAGGATTAGACTAAGTCCTAGGGCCTAGAGGGTCTATGTGGAAGAATTAAGTGGGTCAATGATGCATAATAATAAGTCTTTCCTTGTCATTTTCAGAGAACCTGTGTCATTTATTGGGCAAACCCAAGTCTAGGAGCTTGGATGAGGAGACAGAATCAGAAAGAGAAAGATAAGACAGCAGCATCCACCTCCCAAACTGGACCAGGAGCTGAGGCCTCCAAAATTAGGACAGCACCCATCTCACCAAAGCAGAGGTGATCAACATCTCCAAAGCACAATGGGGAAGAGAAGTATGGGGAACAACCATAGATAGTGCATTCATAGACAGAGTCTCAAACCAATGGTCTTCAGGGAAAGGCAAGAGGAAGGAATCAGTCTTATTCATGTGAGAGGCTGCCCCCAAGACTCTGTACCTCTTTACATCAAGTTCTTAGCCACTGCTCCCACAGTCACTCTCAGAAGTTTGAGGATGGTGAAGAGGAAGAAGTATTTTATGTGTGTGTGGGGGGGAGTAAGGAGTTAAGCAAGCCTGGCTTCTCACCTCATGTCACAATCAGGGAGCTACCAACCATCAAGAATTCATGGAAGATGAAAGTATCTAGTGTGGCAGATTTTTTTGTTTTTGGATTACAACAGTTTTTAAAATTTAGACTCTGAGACAGTATGTGTGCTGAATTAAATAGCATACACATGATTTTTTGTTTTATTTTCAACTTCTTGTTTTGCTGGATCCTTTTCATTCTTGTGGGAGTGAAAAGACACATAGACTTCTTTTTCAGTATCTGCTCTGATGACTTAGAATCTAGTCAACCAAATCCTGGGCCTCTAGAGTTGACAAGTTGCATTTACTTACGTCCACAGACTAAGGTCTTTTTCCTCCGTCCTCTTATTAATGTAATTTTAGAGTTACCAAAAAATGGGAACAGTCAATGTTTGAAGGGTCATAAGAAGATAATGTCATTAACTTATGGAGTTGTGAATTGGTCCAACTATTCAGATAATGGTTTGGAAATATGCAATAAAATTCACTAACCCGTTTCTATCCTTTGATTCAGTGATTAAACTATCAGTCATATCAACAGGAAGGTAAAAACCAGAAAGATAGGTTAAATATATAACAAAATATTCATAGCACTTCTTTTGTGTATGTATGTGTGGCAGCAAAGAACTAGGAACACAGTGAGTGACTATTGACTGTGGAAGGGTTAAACAATTTGTTATATGAAAGCAATGAGATACTATTGCGTAGGAAGAAACAAGTAGTATAAGGAATTCAGAGAAACCTGGGAAGATTTGTATGAACTGATGCAGAGAACAACTGGAAGAGTAACATACACAATGACTACCACACTGTAAAAGAACAAAAAATCACTAAAATGAAATGGAAATATGCATTAATTAAAAAAAGTTATAGTCCTGAAGAATAGATAATGAGACATGCTTTCTCCATTTTCTTAGAGGTGGGAGACTATGAGGATGGAAAGTTACATGCATTGTTAGATGTGGTCACTGGATCTCTTATTTTTGCTTAATTTGTTTCTCTGCTTCAAGATAAAGCTCATTTCCCATATTTAGGGAAGAGAATAGGGGAAGAAGAGAGATATCCAGAAATGACTGTGTGAATAAAAAAGGCAGCAATAAAATTTATTTGAAAATTGAACAATATGCACAATAAAATATATGAGTATACAATTAAAAACAAGTATTTAACATAAGCAGATAGCTCAACATATGTAAAGTGAATCATACCTGCTTGTATTTATGAATGAAAAAATGAATGAATGAATAAAGCATTTATTAAGCACCAACAACGTGTAAAGCACTTTTCTGGGGCTACTCATAGAAAAGGCAAATAGTCCTTGCTCTCAAGGGTCTCATATTCTGATGAGAGAGACAACACATATTGAAAGTTTTAGCTTCAAGTCAGATGGAAAGATCCCATGGTACTTAGGGTGCAGTATAAAAATAGTTGTTACTGCCTCTTTTTAAAGGTCATTTGCATTGATAAAATGATATCACTTTCTGATGCCGAACAATCTGACAGTTCCAAGGACCTTGGTGGAAAGAACTATCCTTTCTGATTATTCAGTGGCTGTGGCCATAGCATCTGTAGGAGCAGTGGCCAGGCTATATTTCCATAGGGGTTGCTTCCCAGGATGATACCTGATGGCACTGGATTGGAAGCACTGCTATTCCTAAGGCTGTGGCATTCACAATCCTGGGCTATCTCTATCAATACCTGAATAGAGATGATGGTCAATGTGGTAATGGTGGCTTGAGTTGCTGGCACATTCTGCTTCCTGCCTGTGTCTTAGGGTGCCTTGGTAGGTGTTGTAGTATACAGAGCACTAGACCTGGAGTCAGGAGTTTAAATCTAGCCTCAGATATTTACTAGATGTATGACCTGGGCAAATCATTTAACTCCTGCCTGCCTCAGTTTCCTCAACTGTAAAATAGAAATAATAACACTACCTACCTCACAGGATTGTTTTCAGGCTCAAATGAGATAATGCTTATTAAGCATTTTATATGTTGCCTACCACATAGTAGGTGCTTAATATGTGTTTGTCCCCTTCTTGCTGTTTCAGGTAAACTGGCTTGCTTACTCTATCTATGGCAGGTGGTTTGTAGTTGGTAGATATGGCTGTCCTCTTCTCAATAGGAATTACTTCCCTAGGTGAGACTTGGACTGAAAGCAGAAATGGTGATCTGAGGAGTGTCAGGCAGCAAATGTATCCATACTTATCCATACTACCTATAAGTTTTTGTGATTCTGTGGTATAAGCATTAGTGAAATTTTGATGTGATAGGAGGAACACTGAACACCAAAGATCGAGATTCTAATTTCCACTCCTTCAGCTATATCAATCAATCAGTCAATCAGCTTTGGACACTCACTTCTACTTTCTGGTTCTCTGTTTGTAAAAGAAAGACACCGGAATGGATGATACTCATCAGGACTCCTTTTGTGGGTGAAACATGAAATGACTGAGGAAACAAAGGTTCGATCTTCTGAAAGTATCAATTTATTAAACAATCCATGCCGCCTACAAAGTGGGACCTGACCCCTGCCTCAGCTAATGGCTGGACCCCAAATACAAGGAGAGACAGACTTTTATACATTAAAAACAATTAATCAAATAAGACCAATTAATGAAAAGGAAAGCAATATGTTAAGTAATTTGATTTTTAATTGGATGTAAAATTAGAGACTTTCCAAGTTGGGAAGAAGAGAATGAATAGGTGCAATTCTCTGAATTCTGAAAAAGAGGTGTCCCCTCCCCCAAGTCTCTGTGACCAATAAAAGGGACATGGAAACAATAATTGATTAACCATTATGGGGCCAGTTTTCAGATAAGACCTATGGGGATGGCTTCAGATATATAATTGTGAGAAAACTCCTTTCATCAGTCTTTGGGCCTGAGCTTCTGGTCAGCATAACCCAAGTCCTTGGTTAAAGGTCTCTAAACAACAGGTAGAAGCGGTTCAGCTTCCCCGTCATGCAGGCCTAGGTTCAAACAATGGAATAAGGTTTTCTCCCAATTCCCACAATTGAATAAAGGTTTCTCACAAGACAGAATTTGGACTAGATCCAAAGCTGAATAGAAAGGGAACTGAGGTAGTTCCAGAATTGAGTCACAAGATAGAGTTGGTAGAATTCACTCAATTCTGTTCTAATGGTGGATGTCTTAATGCCCCCAATTCCCTCAATTTTCTTACTCCTCAAATTCTTACATTCTGCATTCATGGGTTAAGGTATCTTTCAGCTCCCATATTTTGAAGCCTCTTCCATCTCTGACATTCAATATTCTAAGGTCCCTCCCACTTTTGACATTCTGCATTCTACTTTGCAACTTCCTATATTTTGAGGACTGAAAGGGACTAAGGTCCCTCTATATTGTTATCCTGCTAACATTGGTGAGATTTCAGATATAGCTAAACCTATGATCGAAATTCTCCAATACTTAAAATAAATTGCCTGTCTTCCTATCATTATTCACATCTGAAATGATTTATACTCCAATTATGTAAAGAGTTTTCTTCCATTTAATCAGTTTTATAGTTTTATATCTATTATGTTTCTCTTTCCTGTCCTCCCCCTTGTCCCTGTAAAGCTTGGGAAGTTGAAACCATGGCTGACCATGGAGGTTGACCTAACATTTGTTAGAGCGGCAATTATGCAAAGAATTCTGGGTTGAGAGTTAGAAGATCAGGTTTGGACATTTGGATCCTGGTTCTGATCTCGGTCAGTTCTTTTGCTTCATCTTGGGCAAACCACTTGTCTTGGGACTTCAGTTTCCTTGCTGCAAAAGGAAGGATTGAATTAGATAATGCCTATGTTTCCTCTCAGCTCTGACATTTAAAATCCCTTTCAGTTCCAAGATTTGAAATGGCTATTAGTTATCATTCTCAATACTGGAACTCCCTGATATCCAGGTCTGAGTATAACATCTTGGTAGAGGTGTTGAACAAGTGAAGAGGAAAGAGTGGTCAGGAGACTGAAGGGATGTAAAGCCATGGGGTCTTTAGCCCGGGAAAGAGAAAAGTGTGGGGCTTCATAGCCTTCAAGGTTTTTATGGGGGTAAGAAACATGATTTATTCCGTGTTGCCCTGGCAGGCAGATTTAGAAACAATTTTAACAAATTTCCAGGAGGAATACTTGAGTATCACTAGGACCTGACCTAGGAAAAATGATGATCAGAATTTGTTTTCTCTAGTGTATCTACCTTTACTCTATTCCATGATGCTTTCATCTACCATCCAGTACCCAGAGCCTTTGGGCTAGCACTATGTGGGCACTCACTGATGCTATGTTTGTACATGACCAGCCTGGTGCTTTTTCTAAAGAAGCCTCTGGAAAATGAATTTGTCCCTGAGCCCCAAAGTATAGCTCATCTGGAGCACAGAGCAGGCAGTAGGAACCTCTTTGACCTTAAACTGAAATGCTAAGGACATCAAGAAAACAAACCTTCCCCCAGAGGCCAGCTAGACCGGAGCTAAAGATTTAGAATGTGGTGCTTTTCCTGAAATGACTCTGCAGTAGCCATGCTTTCTTGGCTGTAAATCACCCCTAGCTCAGAACTCCTTACAAGGTTTCTTGGCTTTCTTATTCTGGGTAGGAAAAGGGACTGTTTCAAAATTTGATGCTCATAGAACCATAGGATTATAAAGACACAAGTAATTGCATAGTAGCAGCATGCAGTGGAAAGAGCACAGGATGTGGGATGAGAAGGTCTGAGTCTGAGTCTCCACAATCATTCACTTCCTAGTTACATGATCTTGGGACATCTTTCCACCCCTCCCCCCCGTGTCCTCCACCTTTCCTCATCTGGAAAAGGGAAAACATAATACTTCCCTGGAAGGAGTAATAATACTTCTCGGGAATGATTAATGATTTTCTTGGGACTGTGAAGAAGGTGTTTTGTAAAATGGGAAACACTCTAGAAGTGTGACCTGTTATTATTTCCTGTTCTTAAATTCAAATCATGCAGACAGTAGCCTACATTGGATATCAATCCTGATTGGGCTATACTCTTCTGAGTTGTGGAGACTGGCTTGTTTAGTGACCCTCTGGAAGACAAGGCATCACTGGCTTATATCCCAGTGGCCATTTGAATCATTCCCCAAATGACTCTGAGATAGCTTGCCATCTATGTTCTGAGATCCCTGGCTTTTCTCCTGAACCCTCTGGTCAGTTTCTTCATTGCAGCTGAGCAAGGTTTTAGTTTCGAAAATGGAAACACACAAAAAAGTGATGCCCAGGGGCCACGTCTCCAAAGAGAAGTTATTTTAGGAATTGTGAAGGGAGCAAAGGTGAGGATGGGAAATTGAAAGGGGGAAGAAAGGACTGGGTGGGGGGGTTTAGGAATATGGGGAACTCAAAAAATAAGCATTCCTTTTGATATATACCTGTCATAAAGAGAAGGCATCAGTCTTCATTGGTCTGGTGGTATGTTATCTTCCTTTAAGCAAGGGTTTTGTTTTATTACAGTGGAAAAATATGCTATCAGTAGACTTTTGAGGAGGAAACCATTGAATGCTGGAAGCTTGACCAGAAAAAGAACTCAGAAGGTATATAGTCCAGTCCCTACTTGTACAGGAGTCCCTTCTACAGTCTCTCTGATAATGTTCAACTAATTTCTACTTAATGTTCAGGGATGGGGGAAATTATCACTTTCTGAGGCAGCCTATTTCATTGTAGAATGTAGAACTGTTTGTTAGGCATGAATGAATGGATGGATGGATGATTAAAGTAAACTGTGTTATTGTAAGGACAGAGAATGGTATGCAATGCTTCCTTGAACATCTTGGTTATCAACAAATATTTCCTAAAAACAAATACAAGCTTAAATCAAGATGCTGAAGGGATACTTGATTTCTTCTCTCTCTATTAGGACTTTAGCCCTGCATCATCCTATAACATCTTCCAGTTGCTCAATTAAATTTGATTTCTCAAGTAACACTAGATTTTTAAGCTTATATTTCAAAGTTCTTACTGAGATCTAGTCTTTTCATCAGAAATGATTGACAGTCCTGTATTCTATTAAAAGTCTATTTTCCCTTTTATAGTATCATACTTGGCTTTGCAGGAAAAATTATTCTTACTTATAAGCTTCTATTTTTTGCCTTTTGGAATATTTGATTCCAATATCTCCTCTTATTTGTGATAGAAGCGGAAAGATCTTGAATGATCTTGCCTCTAGTCGATAGTACTTGCAATATTTCTTTCTAGGTGCTTGTGATGTTTTTTTCTTAAATGTAGGAGCTTTAGATTTTGTCTGTGACATCCTTGGGACTTTGTCTTTTAGGGTTACTCTCAGCAGGTGATAAGTGAATTCTTTCTATATTTACTTTGCCCTCTTATTCTAGTGGATCTAGATAGTTTTGATTTATAATTTCCTGAAATATAGTATCCAGGTATTTTATTTTTTTCAGAGTCCAGGTGTTTCAAAATGATCATTTTTTGACCTGTTTACTAGGTCAGATGTTTTTGATATCCGATATCTTACATTTTCTTCTATATTGTCAATCTTTTGATTTTGTTCTAATATATATATGTGTGTGTATGTAGATACGTATGTGTGTGTAAATACACACACATACATATATATGTATATATAATTGTTTTGTGGAGCTATTGATTTCTATTTGGTCTATTCTATTTTTTAGATTGTTTATTTTTTGGGTAACATTTACTACTTTCTCATCTAAGTGATTTATTCTCCTTCCAATTCTTTCCTCCAGGATGTTTTTCATTTTTTATCTCTTACTTTATTTCTTCTAGGTGTTGATATAGTCCTTGTTGAAATACATTTTTTAACCTTGTATCTTTATAGTTGTTATTTGCTCCTTTTTTTGGGAGACCTTTAGAACGGCAATAATTTTTGATACTTAGTATTTTCTTTCTCTCCAGCATTAATTTCTGATTTGGAGCTTTGTGCCAGAGCCAGGCTTTGTCTTCTGCTACACTTTTGTATGGGGTGGCTGTTTTAATTGGTCTATCCTGAATCCCTTGGCTTCCTGTATTGACCTCCACCTCATGGAGTTATGCCTCCAGGGATCTTTGAGATTCAGAATACTGGATCTTCAGAGTTTTCTCTAGTATCTCAGTAGAGATGCTGTCCATCTAAGTGCTACAGTAGCAGGAGGTAACTGTCCTATTGTTGTCCTCTAGGGCTTCTAAACTTCCTCCCATAGGGCGTTCTTCGAGGATTTTTCTGTTCTGGTTGCCTGTAGATAGAAAACCTTGCAAGGTACTTTTATTCCCAGCTGGTCTTTGGTCACAATGGGAAGCTACCCTATATTGTCTCTGGGACTATGGTGGTCCTACTTTTCTATTACCCATGGGCTTCTGACTGTCTTATTTTCAGGTGCAGTTCTAGGGTAGAAGAAGTCATATACTGTAGTTTGTCATTAGTTTTCTTCAGTATGGTTGTGAATCTCATAGTTTTTCTGGAGCTGTGGGACTTGTATAGTCTGCCTCCTGTTTAGGAAGCCATCTTGGCTGGAAGTCCTCTCTAATCAATGATTCACAGAGTTGCTAAAATAGTGTCCCTATGGCATGAGATCAATTGTATTGCCTGCTTGTTCAAAAACCTTCTTTGACTTTTAATTGCTCTAAAGCATTGAAGAAAAGGATCTTGAAAGGCAGAGATGGGGGGGAATTCTTTCTGGATCTTTCTCTTCTCTCCCCAGCCTATCAACTGGTGGTCAAGCCCTGGGTCCCATCACTGGGACCAGCCCAATCAAAGGCAACAATGGACCTTCCCCTTCCCAAACTAAATGTCCATTGTCCTATTGTTCATTTCCCACCAGGCACTGAATGGGCACTGCTGGATATTGATGACTTCTCCACTATCTTGATTCCCACCATCTTGCCTGAACCTGGAACCACACTCCACTCTGACTCTTGGATCCTTTATTATCTTGGTTTGAAACTAACTGCCCTGAAATTGCTTTTCAAGATCCTGCGTGTTTTGACACCTGGCCTGATACTTTCTCTGCCAGAGCTTGAATACCACTTGACTTTTCCATTTTCCATGCTTGAAGAAACTCCTTTATATGTTCTGTACCCAAAATAGTAGAGTATTAGCTTTTTGAGATCAGGAAAATGTTCACTTTTCAAATAGTATTTTCAGTGCTTAACACAGTGCTTGTCATACTATAGGAGCTTAATAAATGTGTTTCCATTCTATCTCATCCCATTCCATTGGTAAGCATTCAACAGAGACAGAAGGAGGACATTCTATATTGAGAGAACATATTGGACAAAGGGACTTGGGGGAGCAGTCTAAATTTAGAAGACAGACAGTAGTCTTGGTTTTCCTGGAGTACAGAGTAAGTTCACGGGAGCAGTGTGATTTATACCAGACAGGAAAGATAACACTACCAACGAGCATCTTGAATGTCAGGCAGAGAGGCTAAAAGTTTACTGAGCCACTAGAGATTTTTCAACAGAGAAATGATAGTTCCAGGACAGTTATAGTTACATGACCAGGTCTATGCATAAAGAAGGTAAGTCTGGTAGCAGCAAGAAGGGTGCACCCTAGTAGGGGAAGTGACAAGGCCTAGAAAGTGCTGTAGCAATAGTCTACACTGGTGTTAACAAGGGCTGGCCCTAGGGTAGTAGTGGTGGAACCAGAGACAAAAGGACAGGTGCAAGAGATATTTCAGTGACATAGTTAACAGGATTTAACAACTAACTAGATATTAGATATGAGAAAGAGGGACAATAGAAACTAGGTGCATGGTGGTACCATGACTAGAAGAATGAGACCAGAAAGCATAGATAATTTAAGGGAAAGGAAATGAATGAAGTCTTTTACAGAACTCAGAATTTTAGGTATTTCTGGGACATTTGGATAGAAAGGTACTCTAAGTGGTGGGAAATGTTGATCTGAAGCTAGGAATTGAGGCTACAAATGCGGAGGTAAGGCAGTCCCTGCCCCAGAATAATTAAATTATTTTTTAAAAATAGATTTTTATTGACAGTTTTTATATTAGCTAGAGTTCTCCCTGCTTCCCTCCTCCTTCCTTCCAGAGAACCATCCGCTATGATTCCTAGAACAAAATGGAACAAAGAAAAAGAAGAAAAACATTCAGCAAAACTAATGAATGTATCCAAAATACCTTACATTCTATGCACTGTTCCACACCTGACACCCTCTTCCCCAATCCCCAGCTCTATAAAGGAGTTGGGGAAGCATCTTCTCAGTCAATCAGTTGAAAAGCTTTTGTATGTGCCAGGCACTGTGCCAAGCACAGGGGATAGAAAGAAAAGCAAAAGATAGACCCTGCCCTTGAGGGGCTCACAATCTAATTAATGAGGGAGTAAACATACAAATATAGACAAACTACATACAGGATAAATGGGAAATAATCAGCAGAGGGATGGTAGTAGAATGAAGATGAATTCTCTCCTATATTTTCATATTAACTTTTGATTGTGCATGGCTCTTTCCATTGTTGTCGTCATGCATATTGTTTCCTGATTCTATTTACACCACTTTATATCAGTTCACGTAAGTCTCTCTGTGCTTCTCTGTAGTCATCATATTCATTGTTTTTTAAAGCACAGTAACATTCCATTACATCCAAATGTCACAATTTTGTATAGCCATTGCCCAATAGATATTTTTGTTTCTAGCGCTTTGCAACTACAAAAATTACCACTATATTTTGGTGTATTTGGAACCTTTCTTTTTGTTAATGACTTCCTTGGAATATACACCTAGCAATGGAATCTCTGGGTCAAAGGGAATGGACACTTCAGCTACTTTATTTGCACAATGCCAAATTTCATTTCAGAAGAGGTATGCTAATTCACAAAACACTTTACATTCTAATGAGAAAGAAACATATGTAGAAAGTGGTGACCAAAGAAGAGACTCAGGAAAAAGAAGGTCAGGAAAATCCCAAAGTGGATGAGTGGAAAAATAAGGCAGTTTATTGACATATCCTTTCCCAAGATCAAAGGCCCTGTTGATTTAATTCAATTATCAGAGCAAGAGGTCAAAGTGGGTAGTGTGGTTGTGAAGAGGAAATTGCACGATCCTAGTAAGTGTAGTGTGCTGAGCTAGGCAATTTAGCTAATCCTACGCATGGTCTCTGGAGATGAGAGCCAAGGATAGAATTCTGGGGACCAATCACATTGAGGGTCATCAAGATGCAAAGTCAGCGAAAGAGAGAGTAAAGGAGAGGATTTAGAGAGGTGTCTATGAAAATAGAGGGGGAAGATGTAGCACAAGGGTGGAGAACCTGTGGTCTTGAGGCCACATGTAGCCTTCTAAATACTTGTGTGGCCTTTTACTGAATCTAAATTTTACAGAAATTGTATCTAGCAGAAGGGTGGTCAACAGTGTCAACATCTACAGATAGGACAAGGAGGATAAATACTGAAAAAAAAGCTACTGAGTCTAGCGATTAGGACTTCACTTGTGTCCACAGAGTATAATTTCTGTAGAATGGTAGGACATAAACTTGACTAGAAGGGTAGGGGTACTGAGGAATTTGGGGGAAGCTTGGTTGCACAATGGATTGAGTGCTGGGCCTGAAGTCAGGAACACTCATCTTCCTGAGTCCAAATCTGGTTTCAAAACTTATTAGCTGGGTGACCCTGGGCAAGTCACTTAACCCTGTTTGCCTCAGTTCCTCATCTGTAAAATGAGCTTAAGAAGGAAATGGTAAACCACTCCAGTATCTTCGCCAAGAAAACTCCAAATGGGGCCACAAAGAGTTGGACATGACTGAACAGCAACTATAAATAATGATTTTATCAGGAACATAGCACAGTACAGTGGGAAGATTAGATTTGAAATCTTGGGATTTAGGCTCCAATTCTGGAATCTACTTCCTACCTAGAGGTAGGAATGAATGACCTAGAGCCAGTCACTTACTGACTCTGGTAAGAGGGAAAAAAATATTTGGAACAGTGCTCCAGGTAATGAGATAAAAAGTCAATAAAAGTAGAATGCAAGAATTTTTATACATCAATGTGTGTTTGTCCTTTGTTGCCAAAGAAGACCACACCATGAGAGAAATGATGACATGACTTGTACTTCACTGTGTTTCGAGTGAAGGAGGGCTGTGCAGGTCACTAGCCTCATTTCTCCTCCAGAGCTATTTGAATCCAGTGACCAGATATTTATCAGGATGACTGGAGATGATCCAGGATGAGGCAATTGGCGTTAAGTGAATTGCCCAAGGTCACACAGCTAGAGAGTATTAAGTGTCTGAGGTGAGATTTGAACTCAGGTCCTCCTCACTCCTACACTGGTGGTCTATCCACTGCACCACCTAGCTGCCCTTACATATTAGTGAGGGCCCAGTTGAAGTTATGTAGCATGTATTTGTAGTAAGTGAAATACCCCCAATTTATTTTTTCTCTAGTAATTCTTCAACATGCTGGAGTAGAAGCAGAAGGGGAGAAACTGGAAAGTTGAGATTACATAGGGATGACAATTTACATGTTTCAAATGGCAAAGAGTTCAGCAATATAAGGAATTTGATGGTAGTACTGAGTGAAACATTAAGTAGCAGAGCATTGTCATCCTTAGGTATGGAGGCAAGTGAAAAGAAAATAGTGGAAGTCAATTGGGAAAATGGGGATGGGCCAGGGATTCACAATATAGGGAAAGGACAAGTTAAGTATGATTAATAAAGGACAGATAGAAGGATGGTAAGTTGTGTCCCAAGAGTGGAATTTTAAGAGTTCCAGGTCTTGGAAGTTACATAGTCCTGTGAGATGGTGGTCTGAGTTGTGATTGTGTTGTTTATTTGACTAAAGTCAGAGTAGAAAAGGAGGTTATTGGGGTTTTCAGGTGTATGAGGACTTGTGAGGTCATATTGTTAGAAGGGTCATCAGTAGGAAAATTGAAGTTCCTGAGAATGATGGCAGGAGGAGGGTAGAAAGCAAGTTGCAGAAGTTGTTGGAAAAGTTGGGAGAATGAATGACTTGAAGATGATCCTTGATATTAACAGAGATGGAGAATGTGGCTTGAGAATGATGGAAGGGACATATTGAATTGACACTGAAAGAAGAAAAACCATTGGGGAAGATGAATGGTTTAGATTCAACAAATTATGTCCATGTGGCTCTCTGACCTTTTGTGAAGAGGGAGAAGAATGCTTCACAGAAGAGAAGGGTAAAAGGGATCTCTGTCCTCAGGGAAAAGCCTGGCTTTTCTTAGAAGAAAGAGGTAAAAGATAATATTGATAGAAAAAGTTCAGTGACTATAGATTTGGAGATACAACCTCATCATCTTGCAGATGAAGAAAGCAAAGTTGGTTATGACTTGTCTAAGATCACACAGGAACAAAACTGAAAGTTAGACCCAGGGCCTCTGACTTTCCCATTGTACCACACTGTCTTTCTCAGAGGAGGAGAGTTTGTTGACAATAGAGGATTCCAAAGGACATAGTGGAATGGGCTAAATGATGGATGAGCCCAGTTAGGATGGCTATGGGGGCGAGGACTTTGGGTGATTAGCATGGGAGTAAATATTTCAGGCAAGCTAGTATAGGCAGGTTGCTCTCACCTTCATAGAGAGCCTGGGTGTCTGGAATAATGAGTCAGAAGAACAAGAGGAAAGTTCCACCAACAACTTGACCAATAGAGAATTTCAGAGTCCTTCTATTCCAAAATTTGAGACAGAATTTCAGTGAGGGCTTCCATAGAGTTCCTTTGAACACAGGTGTGCTCTGGCTCCTCTGGATCCCCTGAGAGGATCCCTGGGTTTCTGGGTTATAGAATCCTAGGTTCCCATTCTGGGAAGAATGAAGAATTCTAGGGGATGTCTTCTCCAAGTGTGTATCTTTTGATGCTTTCTTGGAGCCTCTATTTTGTGCAAAACTCTGTTCACACAGTGAAAAACATAAGTTTTCTGTGTTCCCAAGGAGGTTATGGTCTAAGGGAGAAATACATATTCACATACATACATACACACATACATACATACATATGACATAAATGTAATACTAATCAAAGTATGTGTATAAAAGACTGAGATCAGATAGAGGTTTATCATAGAGATGAGGAACTTTTAGAGACTTACAAAGCATTGAAACACTTAAGAATGAATAATTACTCTAAATAGTTTATATGTGAACTTTCATAAAGCATTTCAGCATGCCTACAAGACCACTCGGCAAAATCTAAATTCAGGGCTTGATCAAAGACAGCAATGCCTTCAATTTCTGTTGTGCTTTATGATTTGTAAAGCATTTTTCTTTACAAGGGAGTTGGTGTCAGAATTATTATCCCCATTTTACAGATGAGATAACTGAGGTTCAGAGTTTTAGTTGCTGAAGGTCACATGGTGAGCCAAAAACAGAGCCAAGAGTAAAGCCCAGGTCAGTTGATTCCAAATCCAGTGTTCTCTCTTCCATCACAATGCTTTTCCAAGGGTAGTACCTATTTAACTATCCATGACCTGAATTCTGGGCACTTCTAATCCTCATTCCTCCCTTCCCCCCTCCTCTCTCAGCTGTGGGGAGTTTTAGGACTGACTGCAATGTGAGAAGATATTAATAGGAAGAGAATGCTTGTCACGTTTCCACTCGTTCTCATTCTCCTCTGGGGCAGTCGTTTTTCATAAAATAGGACGAGGAGAGGAGGAGGAGAAATACTGTATGATCCTTACTATTGTTAAGCTGCAGGAAGCTTGAATCAGTTTCTTTGGGAGGAAAACTTTCCCTGAAGATTGACAAAGACACTTCCTCAGTTAGCCCAAGGGAGTTCTAGGATAATAATCTCATATGTATAGGCAATAACTTGCTGAGAATAGTATCTCACTTGATCCTTTTAATGACCCTATGAAAAAAGCAGGGCAGGGATTTATATCCCCATTGAACAGAAGAGGAAATTGAGGCTCTGAGAGGTTCATTCCTCTTACCAAGATTAGGTAGCAGACAAGTGATAGAGCCTGGGCTCAAAGCCAGATTTTCTGACTCTCAGTTACTCCCACTACTTCAGTTATTGTAATTAATTCCTCCTGTCAATAATGTGTGACTGATTTGGGACAATTCCAAGGGCTCTGAGGCCAAGGAGTAAGGTAAGGTGGTTAGCTCCCTAGAGTTGGCCTCACCAGGGTAGAGCATAGGTCAGAATTTCTAGGGGATCAGTTATTTTTCTCTTGGAAAAAAGTCCATAGAGCACATCCATCCTCCTCTGCCCCAAGATATAGAGTCCATTTCTAGGGTCAGATAGCACATGTAGAGACTTCATTTGGTTGGGGGGGAAAGGGTAGCTTTAGTAAATTGAGAACTCTTCCTTTTCGGATTTGTGCCAGGAAAGGTTGGATGATCACTTGTTGATAATATTGTAGAGGGAGTTCACACATCAGGTACAAATTGGATTGGATATCCTCCATTAGATATTACTTCCAGATCCAAGATGTAAGATTTTGTGGTTCTTTGAGTTAGTACTCTGGACTTAGGACTTCTCTCACATTCTCTCTATCTTGATAGGACTTTCCCTCCAATTATGCTTGTGTGAGGGAACTGTGTCATAGCTCTTACCCTCTGTGGAGTGGTGGCAGCATGCAAAACTCACCTTCAGAGTCTAGACAGGCTGTTTGAGGGTTAATTCTTATAAGTGGCTACTGCATCCTAGTAACCTGTCTGGCTCCGTGTATCTGCTAACCTCTATAGACAGACATAGACCCTTTTGGCCCTTCTACTCTACCCCTACTTTCTTTCTCCCAATTATACTTTAATGATGAGAAAGTTCCCTGATTGAGTTTTTGTGATTCTGATGCCATGAGAAACATACTCTCACACAAAGTTGAGGTTAGTGGAGATCTTTGGAGTACCAGGCTTGACACATGTTCCCTAGGTCATTTGTGTTTAATTCAACTACTCTGCAATCAGTCCCCAGTGGGACTATAAAGGGGCTCAGAATCACCAGCTCAGGGAAGCATCAGGCATCAGGCTGGTTACATAACTGCCCTATTGCTTCTGGTGAGGATGGGGGCAACATTTGGCCTTGACTCCAGCTGTGTATGTGGGATGCCATTCACCATTTTCCATGGCTGTGAATTGGAGCCCAGGCAACTTTTTTCTTCAAGGCTGCAGTTTTCCAGTTGCTATAAAGTTTCTGAGTCATTAAAGTCACAAGCTACAAACTGGAGTCCATACAGCAGAGGGCAACTATAGGTGACTATAATATCAAAGGTGAAAGAGTGCTGGAAGGCATCTAGTCTGAGTTATACATTCAGAGGAATCTGTTCTATGACATCTGTGATATATGCCCACCCTGATTCTGTTTGAAGCCTTTCTGAGAGCTCTTCTCCCAAGGCAGGGCATGATACTTCAGCACTGCTATATTTTATTGGACTCAGCACTGAAAGGGACCTTTGAAGTCATAAATCCCCAACCTCTCATTTTACAGATGAGGAAACTGAGGCTCAAAGAGGTTTTTAACTGTCTCAAGATCATACAGCTTGTAAGTAGCAGAACTAGAATTTGAACCCAGACTTTGTTTCCAAATTTCTTTCTAGTACAACATCCTGCTTTATCTTTAAATAGAGCCCAAATATGGTTCATGCAACTTTCCCTTACTGGAAAGTCCTACTGCTGCTCTCTGGGGCCAGACTGAACAAGATGAATTTCAGTTTCTCATGATGGCATTTCGGGTGCTTGAAGATAACCATCATGTCTTCCACTCCCACTCCAAGACTTCTTTAGTTTAATCACTTTGAATTATTTCAGTTCCCTCTTATAATCACTATAGCTTACATTTGCTTACTTACTGCTTTAAGGTCTAAAAATCACACACAAGATTTAATTACCATTCGTGATGAAGTGGCTTACCTTATTTTCCTCTGATGGATGGGTTCCAATTTGCCAATGTTCTTTTTTCAAACATGGCACCCCTAACTGGGCAGAGTATTCCAAATGGGGTTTGACCAGGACAGAGAACACTTTCAGAATCATCCATTCTCCATAGATGGTTCATTCTCAATCCCTGAATTCCTCCAAAGTTTCTATCCTGAAGGAAGAGGGAGGGAAGAGGGGGAGACCCCAAGGATAAAGACAAGGTCTAAACTGGAAATCTCACTTTAGCTCTATTTAAGGTCCAGTGCCATCTGGTGGGCAGAGATAGCCAAGCAGCTGGCTGGCAAATCTTGGAGGCCAGACTGTATATAGTTATCAGGCTGCTGGCATATGCTGGAAAAGGAGGTGATGTCTTTGATGACTTTATTTTCCACTGCAGAGACCCCACCCCCAGCTTTCCTCCTCCCTTCCTGGCTTCCTTCTCTAGCATGCAGGAATGCGAAGACCCCAGCTGCACCATCTCTGCAGTCACAGATGCCCTGGCATCTGCTAAGCTCTGGTCAACTTTGTTGTGTGACTTTGTGACTGACTCTGGGCTGTATGCCACTGGGCACCATAAGGCCAGCACTCCCTCCCCCTCCCATCTCTGTCTTCCCTTTGTTAAAGTGACCAGCTTTCCCATCAACTAGTGAAGGGGAGGAACAACAGGACCTGTCCATCAGACATCATGCCCCCGAGCAATGCCATTCCATTGTGTTCCCCCTGTAACTCCATTTCCTTGAGTGTGAGGTCTTTGGGTTCCTCTCCACTCCCCTGTCCATACCAATTTTCCAGATACACACTCTTGCCTAACTGACCTGAGAGGACTCTACTATGAGGTCAAATTCCAAGCCATGTGGGTAAACTATTTGAACTCATTCCTCAATGTTTAATAAACTCCCACTTGGCCAAACTGTCCTCATCTCAGTGATTCTGAATCTTAAACTGTCAGCATTTAAACCCCACTTTTCACTCCCACTCCCTTATTACTATCCTCTTACTACCTTCTCCTCCCCCAAGTCTCTCAAAAGCTATTTATCCCTTCCACTATGCTCTCTAGAATACCTGATCAATAGCTAATTAGCTAGCTTTCATATTATATCTTTTCTTTTCTCATTCTTTCCCTTTTCTGACTATCATTGAGACCTGGCTCTCTCCTGATGATAAAGCCTTGGTAGCCACCCTTTTCAGCAACAACTGTGCTTCAACTCATATTCCCAACTCACTGGTCTCTCTGCCACAAGTCTCTCCTCACTCCAGTGTACTCTCAAAGCACATATCTAATCATGTCACCTTCCTCTCTCTCAATAAACACCAGTGTCTCTTTACCACCTCTGGATCAAAAATAAATCCTCTCTCATTCAAATCCCTTTATAACCTGCCCTCCATCCTCTTCCTTTCCAGTCTTCTTATGCCTTACATCCGTCCACGAACTCTGTGATTCAGTGACACTGGCCTCCTTGCTGTTTTTTTAACAAAACACTCCATCTCCTGACTCAGGGTATTTTCATTGGCTGACCCTCTTGCTTAGAATGCTCTCATTACTTATCTCCTTCTCTTGGCTTCCCTAGCTTCTTTCAGTCTCAGATAAAATCCCATCTTCTATGAAAAGTCTTTCCCAATCTTCGTGCCTACCATCTTGTTTAATTCCAATTTTCCCTGTATGTAATATATAGTTGTTTACCTATTGTTTCCTTCATTAGATTGCAAATTTCTTGAGAGCAGAGACTGTCTTTAATCTTTTTTTGTATTTCTAGGGCTCAGCACCCTTCCCAGCACTTAGTAGGCATTTAAATATTTGCTTATTGACTCACTGGTCAAGGTGGGTTGGGTTGAGAGAGAAAGAGAAAGAGAAAGACAGACATAGACAACAGACAGAAAAAACCGAGACAGAGAGAAAAAAAGGAGAAATGAAAGACAGAAAGGATATGAAAGTGAGAGAAATGAAATTGGAGATACTTTTCTGTTCAAAATCTCTTCCCCAGAGACCTAGCATGAATACTCCATTTTTCCAGCATCATTCTTCTGTGTTAAGATCTTGTCTACTGCAGATACCTCCCCTGGGAAGGATGATTCAGAAAGTTAAACTGGTATCAGTCATATACACTGCAGTATGAATAAGATTGTCATCTAATTTGTTGCGAGAGCTACTCAGAGCAGACATTGAGAGAAGAAAGGAAGAGAATCAGGTCCATAAAATGGAGTCATTGTCTAGGGACAACAGAACTGGATATGAGGTCCTAGTGAGGCAGAGATCAATGGAATGGCTGGGAGAGGGGGGGAGGAGTCAGAAAAAGGTACTGAAAGAGGAGGCAGGGAAAGATCTCAAGATGCATTTCACCTATTTTACAACTTTTCCTCTGTAAATCAAAGTCAAGATATCAAGGCTAGACTTCCTTGATTTGGATTCTTTTCCTTGCTCCTAAACTGACAGATAGAGAAGGAAGGGACTATCAAGTGTTTGGAGACTGTCTCTGTCTTGGATAAGAGGGATTGCTTCCCTGGGCCCTGGGCATGGAAGTTCAAAAGATAGGAACTATCATTGAGTAAAAGTCCAGATCAATTCATTGGGGTTTTGAGTCTAGTGCTGTCACTTTTTATCCTTGTGGCCTCAGAAAAGTTATTCCCTCTTTCTGGGCCAGTTTCTTTGTTTGTAAAATGAGAATATTGGTCAAGATGATCCCTCTCAGGTTCATTCCACCTTTAACATTCTTTTTCTGCAAGATGAGCTGCTCAGAGGGTTATTGTGAGGAAAGTACTTTTTAAACCTTTACGTGCTATACAAATTTGTTCGTAGTAGCTTTCTTAAGAATAGCAATAATTAGTCGTAGCAGCAGCAATGACACGATTATTACTATTCCAAGGTGCTTTCCAGCTCTAGCATTTTATGTTCTGTGTGAGTAGGTATAAAGCCTCATGCTTTCCCCTGATAATCTTCCTGAACACTACCAAGCAATTTACACGTTAATTAGTGGTTCACCTGGCAATTACTAAATCTCCTATTGCTCCTTCCCAAAGATGAAAATAATATATTGGCTTTTGATAGTTCGTCATGATGGTTCCCTTTAATTACATGAGCATTAGATACTGTGAGAACAGATGCGGGCAGACTTTGGTTAAATCTTGAATAGTTGCATATAAATTTAATTTCTGTAAATCAAATCATATTTCCCATTGACTGACATTATGCTCTCAGAAATCCATTTTTACATGGCACTCATTCCTAGCATATTTTTTTTTCTTGTATAGGTCTTTGGGACTTCCTTCCAGCTAATGCCCATATTTCCCCCATCTCTTCCCCATGGTTACTTCCACTTAGCCTTGGCAGGGTCAAGAGCATAAAAGACAAAATATAAGGGAAGAAATCAGGAATCAAGATCCAGGTCAAGAATACTGAGGTAGGTGTCTGAGTAGAACCTCAGGAGGGCACATGGGTGCCATATTGAGGGTACAGTGGTAAAGGATACTATGTAGCAGGCAGGGGACCTGGACCCTGGTTTCAGCTCTAACCCTGGCTTAGTATGTAATCTTGGACAAGTCACTTGGCCTTTACGGGCCTTAGTTCCTTCATCTCTAAAATGGAGATAAATTGCACATCTCTCCTCTTTCTCCCAGGTTTGTTGTGAGAATCTAATGAGATAATGGGCATAAAGTGCTTTAAATTGATAAAGCATCCTAGAAATATGAGTTATGGTATTGCCTGGTAGATTGTCTGGTTAAGGCTTAGATAGTCTTTGGATGTGAGAGGAAGCATCTAGCCTAAGTGTGTGGGTGGATGCAGTGCCTCCCTGTCTGGATGATGGCAATAGCACTGGGGAAAGAAGAGGACACATCAAAATGATATTACATTTTAGGAGATTGTTGTCTTCAGGTGATAAAGGGAAATTCAATGAAATATTTCTCAATCTTTTAGAAAGAGGGGCTGGAAGGCATCTCAGCTGAACCTCCAAAGAGAGAGGCAAAAGCAGGAATGGACCTTTTGGGTTGAGGGATGCATTCTCCCCTGCTTTCCCTGGTTTCTTAAATTCTACAATAATCTTCAGTGGTTTTAAACGAATGCCAGGGTGTGGGAGGCATGGGATAGACCAAGTCAATTACCACTTAACCCCTTTATACGTATACTCTCTCTCTCTCTCCCTCTCTCCTTCCCCCTCCACTCTCTCCCTGTCTTTCTCTGTCTCTCTGTCTCTCTGTCTCTGTCTCTTTCTCACTCTCTGTCTCTCTCCCTCTATCTCTCTCTGTCTCTGTCTCTCTCCTTTGCTTCCTCCTATCTTCACTCTCTCTCCCTCTTTCTTCCCTCCCCCACTTTTGAGGTGGAGAGAACTATCCCATACTTTGACCACTTGACCATTTTACTGTGGAGATGTCTGTTGACTGGTGTCTCTAAGAGAGAACTAGGGTGTGGGAGAGGTGCTGGGAAAGAATGGAATAAGGGTCTGCAGTCAAAGGTCCTGCCAGTAATTACTTATAAATCATTTTACCCCCTAGGTCTCAGTTCCCTCATTTATAAAAAGAGGAAGGTGGATAAGATGATCCCTGATGCCCTTTCCAGATCTAGACCAATTCTAGGATTCTATGGAATGCTGGAAACCAGGGCTAGGGAACCTGTGGTCTTAAGGTTGCATACGGCCGTCTAGGTCCTCAAGTGTAGCCCTGTGGCCAAATCCAAACTATTCAGTCAAAGGGTCATGCTTGAGCACCTAGAGGGCCACATGTACCCTCGAGGCTTCAGGTTTCCCAACCTTACATAAACCAATACTTGACATAGCCAGGGAGTAATGATTCTGAATAATTCTTTCCTAGCCTCTTTTGGGTGATTGACAAACAGAGTTTAATATAAAAATACAGAAAGGGAGCTGGTATGGTAAACAGCTCCATGAGTGTCTTTGTTCCTGAAGTGTACCATGGTTGGGCCAGCCCTGCCCTTAAGTATGCAGGTTCCTTCAGGGACCTGGGTCTCTTGAGGCAGCTAAGTAACATAGTGGATCAAGCTCTGGGCCTGGCTTCAGGAAGACCTGAGTTCAAATCCAGTCTTAGATGACATATTATGTATGTGATCCAGAGGAAGTCACTGTTTCCTCAACTGTAAAATGGGGATAATAAGAGCACTTACCTCTCAGGATTGTTGTGAAGATCAAATGAGATAATCTTTGTAAAGTGTTTAGCATAGGTATCTGGAGCATAGTAGGTGCTTTATAGACATTTGTCTTTCCCTTTCTTCCCCTCATCCCCTTCAGGAGAGCTGAGATCCATAGTAGGAACTTTCTAGTTGGTGTATTTTTTGGGAGGATACATGGGGGAGGGATGTGGGGATCAAGGGGATATATGGAGCTGGTCAAGTGACCAGGAGGCAGTAGCCATTGTCAGAACTGTCTTCAGTCCAGTTTGCCTGGGCTAGTGTTTGAGAATTGTTTCCATTCTGAATCAATCTCAGTCTCTAAGAGCAATAGAGGACTACTGGAGAAAAGTCAGTCCTCTCACATTCTATCCCTAAGAAAATTGAAAACCCGAAATAAACTTTCCACAGATATATTAGCTTGGGATACAAAGAAGGCACCATGTTGAATCATTATGTTTTCTTCCTTCCCCCAAATCCAACCTTAACTTTAGTGCTTGGAAGGGGTTACTTAAATCCACAGCAAAGTAAAAAAAAAAAATGTATCCTTATGATTAATATGAGTTAAAATGAGGAGTGACATAGTAATAAAATGGCAAAGTTTGGGGGCCTTTGGGGAAATTCATTTTGAGCGCAGTCTGCTGTTGGAGTAATGAGGCCACTATACTTTGGTCACAGAATTAATGCCTTTGAAACAGGTAGAATACTGAACAAGTTGTAACTACCTGCTGAGAGGTAAAGATTATGGGAATCTTAAGCTTCCCAGACAGGGATAGGAAGGTGTTGCAGAAGTCAAGACACTAAGGGAGTTTTAGCTTCAGCAATGTCAATAACCAACTGTGTGACCTTCAGTCAATTTCTTCCCTTCTCTAGGTCTGTTTCCTTTTCTCTAAAATGGAAGTGAGATGAGGGTTGGATTAGATGACCTTCAAAGTTCCTTTCAGCTTCAGCATTTTGTGGGGTTGCAGCCACCATACCCTAGGCCCCGGGTGAGTATCATTAAATTCTGGGTAGCACAAGAGATGCCATCAGTTTGGTTCTCTATGATTCTGAGGCAAGGTGGGGAGGCAATTCAGTAGGCTATTTTCAAAGGTTTACAAGAAAACTGTATAGGAGGTACCTTTGGGTTCATCTAGTGAAATTCTCTGGCTTTGCAGAATAAGAAGCTCAGGTATAGAGGAGGGATGTGTCTTTATTTTAAATAATATGTTATTTTTTCCCTAGTTACATGTAAAGAGAGTTTACATGTAAAGACAATTTTTAACATTCATTTAAAATTTTTTTGAGTTCCAAATTTTCTCTTTCCTTTCCTTATCTCCCCCTACCTGAGACTAAACACTTTAATAATTGAACATGTTCAGTCTTGCAAAACATATGATCATATTAGTCATTTGTGAAAGGAGACACAGATCCAAAGTGGGTAAAAAACATGAGAAAAATACAGAAAGTGAAAAATAGCATGCTTTGATCTGCATTCAGACTCTATCAATTCTTTCTCAGGAGATGGATAACATTTTTCATCATGAGTCCTTTGACAATGTCTTGTATCACTGTATTACTTAGAATATCTAAGTCATTCACAGTTAATCATCATACATTACTGTGTGTAATGTTCTTCTGGTTCTGCTTACTTCACTTTGCATTAGTTTATATAAGTCTTTCCTGATTTTTATGAAATTTACCTGTTCATCATTTCTTATAGCACAATAGTATTGCATTACAATTATATACCACAGCTTGTTCAGACATTACCCAAATGATTTCCCTCACTTTCTATTTCTCTGCCATTATAAAAAGAGCTGCTAGAAACATTTTTTGATTCAACCCTCCTACCCCCTTTTTAAATCTCTTTAGAAAACAGACTTAGTAGTGGTGTTGTTGGGTCAAGGGGCATGTACAGTTTTCTAGCCCTTTTAGAATAGTTCCAAATTACTGCCCAGAAGGGTTAAATTAGTTCACAACTGAGGAGGGATGTGTCTTACCCAAGGTCACACAGGTCGTTAGTGGAAGAGTCAGGACTAGAACTCATTAACTTCTTGGGGTTTCAGTTTTCTAATAAGTAAGAGGAGAGAGCTGGACAAAATGGCTTTTAAAATCTTTTTTAGTTTTAAATCTGTGATCCTATGATCCCCTGTTTATGTCTTCTGATTTCCAATCTTGGACTCCAGAGCAAACAGTAACCACAATGGAGAGACCCCATTTGGATTCCTTACTCCTTTTACTTTCATCATTGGTGATGGTGAGAGGCAGGGAAGGGTTATGACTAGCTAATATTCTAGCATCTTTGGCAGGAATGGAAAAAATACGAAACTGAAGTCAGAGCACATGGGATTTGGACCCGGGTCCATTCGCTCACTAGGTGACTGGACAAATTATCTGACCTTCCTGGGTCTTAGTTTTTCTTTCTGTAAAATTATAGGGTTTTACTCAGTAGTGCATTCATAAATATTTAACAATAGGCTCTCCAAAAAAGTATTTACATTAGCCTTTTACGTTTAATCTGTGTTGTTACCATTTTCTCCATTATTTTGTTAAGGCTAATAATCAACAAAGCAATAAACCAAATTCTGATTTGTAATGCTTGCCATTTTCGAGAGACATCAATGTTATTATTGCAATTTAACACATGGCTGTCGGCTTGCCATTTAGAGCTGGCTCAGATATGCTTCTGGTTCTACTGAGACACCTTCCATCTCCAAAAATCTTTTTTATCTTCTACGACCCCTTCTAGCTTTCTCTCTCTCTCTCTTCATATGTGTATATATGTGTGTATTTCTGTACATATATACATATGTATACATACACACACACACACACACACACACAGAGCACAGGGCCTGGATTCAGGAAAATTTGAATTCAAATCCAGTCTCAGAAACTTACTTGCTAAGTGACTCAGAGGAATTCACTCAATTTCTGTCTGTCTCAGTTGCCTCAACTGTAAAAAGGTATAATACTAGGATCTATCTCCCAGGGTTGTTGTGAAGAGGTTTAGGTTCTAGGATTTTTCCTAGCTCCAATATTTTGTGTATTCAAATCTCACAGAATCACATGTAGGTCATTCTAAACTCTATGTTCTAAGGTCCCTCCTAGTTCTGAAATTCTATGATTATAGAACCATAGGGTTCTGGGGATTGAGGAAGGGGTATGGAGAGATCATTTCTGGAGCTTTGGCCTGAGGAATACATTTGTAAAATGTGACTCAGGAACCTTAAGGATTGAAATTTCTCCTAATAGGAAGACCTTGAAAATGCCTGAAGCTAGCACTAAAAGCCTGGGCAGAGGAGTATGCTTAATTGAGACTGAACAATCAGAAGCAGTTTAGAATTCATTGAATTCATTAGCTGAGCAGAGAGAAGAAGAGGGGTGCAGGAGGAGGCTGGTGGGGGGGCGGAGGAGGGAAGCTACTTTTAGTGGGCAGTAGCTGCCACCAGTCCACTTGGCTGACATGGGCTGGGAAAAGAAGCCCTCATCCAAGATCATCTTGTTCTCTGTTCCACAGCAATCTTAGGACAGAGTCATCCTTTCTGAGCCCATTCCCACAAGACTAATTATTATAAAAAACCCTCTGTCATGGCATTGCAATGGTCCATGGCCTAACTCATTTTAAAATGCAAATGAATGCTAAATAACAGTCAGTTTTGGAACCTTTCCCTGCCCACAGCCCTAGCTCTGGGAGGTATCATTATTGGCTGAGGCACCAGCTGAAGGGCTCTGGGTAATTTAATGAACACAGGTGGCGTCACTGGTGACATCATGAGATGGGAACAATTGGTAGAGACATATCAGGAGACCTCCCTGACAGCCAATTATGGGCCTGTCTTCTGCCTCTCAGCTGGCCAAGATGGTACCCAGATGCTCTCTCACAAGCAGCTCAAGGGTTTTCTCTCCTTCTCACACTTGATTAATAAGTCATAACTTTACATTCCAGTCCTCAGCAATTTCATCTTCTCTCCTCATCACCCTTCATGGTTGGGTATAAGAACCTATTTGAAATTAATATTCTGGAGTGAATAATTATCCAGAGGGAGAGGGTATGACTGAGAATACTGGATTGGAAGTCAAAGCACCTGGTTTGGAATCTTGCTTCTGTCACTTAGTTGTGTGACCTTAAATATACCATGTAACATCTCTGAGCCTCAGTTTTCTCATCTGCCCCACAGGAAAACTTAAACCAACAGTGCTATTAAATGAGTGGTAGCTACCAGCTGCAATTAGATTTAAAAAAGGCAGTGATTAGGAGAGAAGGATGGGTGAATTGGCCTTCCCTTGCACCTTCCCTTTCAGGAAGTCATAGGATGAGGGTCATAGAATCATAACATATTAGAACTGGACAGGACCTTAGTGCATAGATCACAGAGTGTCAGAGCTATAAGAGAATTTTGGGATCATACTATTATTTTACAGGTGGGGGCACAAGGTCCAAAGAGGGGGAATGACTTACTCAAAGTCAGGGGTGGGGAACCTGTGCCCGGCCACAAGTGACCCTCTAGGTCCTCGAGTGCAACCCTTTGACTGAATGCAAACTTTCTAGAACAAATCCCCTTAATAAAAGGATTTGTTCCATAAAACTTGGACTCGGTCAAAAAACTGCACCCAAGTCTTTGACCGGTCCGGGAATGTTTCTGATTCTAGCCCTTCCTGCTTTCTTTCACTTTATCTATTGTGCCACCTCGCTGCTCCAATCAGGGATCAGGAAGACCTGAGTTAAAATCAAGCTTCAGACACTTATTAGCTAGGTGATCCTGGCAAATCACTTAACTTTTCTTTGCTTCAGTTTCTTTAACTATAAATAGTGATAATCGTAATACCTAACTCCCAGGGTTGAGAGCATCAAAGCAGCTAATATTGGACAAGTGCCTACACATAGATTCTACATAAATACTTATTCCCTTCTCAAACCTTAGAGTTCATTAGCTATTTTATTTTTCTACCAGTATGGTTATCTCCATTTTTAAAGTGATGAAACTGAGAAAAATGCAAACACCTCTAGGAGGAAGGAAAGATGGAATGAATGAGTGAGTGAAAAAAGCATTAAAGTTCTTACTATGTACCAAGTATTGTGCTAAAAACCAAATCATTTCTGTTCCTAAGAAGCTCACATTCTAATTAGGGGAAGCAGTGTATTACAGGTGGGTTCAGCTTCAGGGTGAATGGAAAATCACCACCGTTCTTAAGGTGTATTTGGTGGAGGGCAATGTTGCAAGGTCTGGAGAGTACAAAAGCAGAGCAGATGGGAAAGTCTGATGATCCTTAAGGCTCAGTGGTAAGACAGATGGAATAGTGTGGCAATGCATATTGCCATGTTTTTAGCTACAGTGAGAACTCAAGTCAGTCCATGAAACTTCCCAAGCACATACAGGTTAGTATGGATGGAAAGGTGAGAGGCAGAGACTAGTCTCAAGACACTCACAGAGGGGAAAGTAATCTATTCTAGGGGTTGCATCCTTCACCCTCAAATCTTGACTGGTAGTTCCTGGTTCACCTCAGAGGGCTGTGGGCAACTTCACTGATCTGCTGTGGGAACTGTGGGACCTAGGCCAGTCAGGGGTTTTAAACAGGATTTTCTTTGCAAATTAAAATACCAAAGTGTTGTGTTTATCCTTCCAAATAAATGCCAGATTTCAAATGCGTTGTGCTGAAATAACTGAAAATTGGAGGCAAATGATTGATTTCAATAGCTCTCACATAAGGCCAAAATATATATATACATATACATATACATATAATGCATATGTACAATACACACATATACATATGAAAATATGTTGCATATGTACATGCATATGCATAGGTAGTGGAATTATATACATATAAAATATATTACATAATAACTTGATATATTGATTATCTAATAAATGGATATATTAATATATTTATACACTTATAAGTGGATATATGTGTACATGTGTGTATATGTATGTGCGTTTGCATGGTGTCCTTTGCACCAGCTTCCAATCCCCCAGGAGCCAAATACATTAGAGATAATGCAGGCATACTTCTCCCAGGAGGAGTTAAGGAGTTATAGAGCCTCAGGCATCCTGATGGGCTAGGGGATCCTAACCCTCTCCTGGGAGCTCCTATAAGTGACTTGGGTTTAAATTAAGATTTTTCAAATTCTCATGATAGAGTCAGCTTAATCTGTCTACAGAGATGCCTGCTGGTTAATCAAACCCCCATGCTTCAGACTGTAGGCAGCTTTGTTTAACATGAGCTTAATTCCAAAGCTCTCAGAGACAAGCTCACCTGCTTGGAATCCACCTGGTGTCCCCTATCGTATTGTGAGAAGAATTCTAATACATCAGCCACTCTACTCAGATCTGGGAAAGAGGTTTGGAAATCACAGAAACCATACATGAATACAGGACATGATTTTTTTTTTCAGAGGTTGAGAACTCCCACTGTCAACACTTACTGCAAACTATCTGGGACTTCTATCTGGGACTTAGTAGGTAAGTGCTAGGAAGTATCCTAAGGTGCATAGAGAACAAATGATCAGTCCAGGGTTACATAGTCCATAAATGTCAGAGTTAGGACTTTAATGTAGGTCTTCCTCATTCCTAACCCACTATTCTATTTGCTACCCCACATTGCCATGGAAAATACGCTGCCCAGTAAACCCAAGACCTACTCCAGTTTAATCCCTTGGTTAGCATCTGTCTTTGTACTCCCAGAATTCAAGACCCATCTTTTTTAATGCCAATATTCTACCAGAATTGTTATAAGGCTGCAACACATGGAACAAAAGAGTATCTGAAATGCTACAAATTAGTATCATGCAGAGAGGTAATGGCAAAACTCTGCCTATGTCTTTGTTGAGAACTTTCACCACTGATGATTGGTTAGTCTTCTCTTTTTCTCCTCTTCTGCTTCTCTATATATTATCTCCTCCCTTGATGCCTAGAAATATTCATAAATCTTACTCATATCCAAAGATATTTGTTTTTTCACCAGTTAAGTTGTTCCTTCAAACATTGCAGGTCATCTCTCATCTATGTCTACCTAACCAGAGCAATGCTGATATGTAACCTTATATAAATTAATCAAAGGAAGTCCCCTTAATCGGCTTTCCTCTTTCTCCTGACATTCCAAAAATGAAGTGGAATACTGGGCTATTCACATGACACTTCTTACTCTTGCCATACAAGCAACTCATCTTCCATTTCCCTGAACTACTTCAGTTCTTTGAAGTTCTCACTGGTTGTATTATGTTACTGCCTGGTGACATATATATTACCTATATATATATATATTACACATATATTACATATTGCTGCCTACTCATACCCACTATGAGTTTCTCCATTTCCTTTCTGCATGATACTAATTTTTAGTTCTTCAGAGACTGTTGTATTCTATGTTTTATTGCCATGCAACAATTCTGGTAGTATATTGGCATTAAAAAATATAGTCCTTGAATTTTGGGAGAAGTTTGGGGTCATTAAAAGAGCTTTGCAATTTTCCAAAATTAACTCTATCCATTTTCCTCCTATTCCATTGTGGGTCCAATTTGTTATTCGTTTGTACTGTTTGTCATATTTACAAGTACATGTAAATATGCACACACATATATGTGTGTGAGTATATACATGAGCATATATTTATATATGTGTGTGAGTATGAATATGTGCATAAGTGGGTATATATGTATATTTATGTGTATACGTACACACACAAGTTCTCTAGGTTGTCTTCTTTTCTGTTTGTCATAATCTGGGCAATAGACATTTTTAATCTGCTTGATTTCTCCTGAGTATATGGTTATGCCAAATTCTTTTTGAGTGGTTTTGTATCTTTTTCAGAAAGCTTTGCAGTTTTCCAGGGTTTGATGCAACTGGCATTATGCCACTTATGAACAAGAGGACCTGGAGGACCTCACTGGTACTCTATACTGGATCTTCTCCATTACAGTGGTGAACACTGTATGCATTGCCTTGTTTTATGCCTTATCTGACATTTATGGTGAATCACTGAAAAAGGCCATTTCTGTTATGCCTTACAAAGAATCTTGAATAATTGTGATATATGCATTACATGGATGGAGATGCCCATTGTTGGAAGAGAGCCTTTAAGGCAGCATTTTGTTCTTCTGAATCAAATATTTTTTATATAATCAAGAAACAATAATCACAGTGGGCTCTTTTATTCTCTTCATCTGACATTCAATTTCATGGTGGTAAAAATGTGGTTTATTGTGGAATATTGATTACCAGAGCTTGGCTATTCCTACTAACTCCCTCCTCAATAATACCCTTGATAGACATGTAGTGTTTCTCATAACAATGTTTAAATTGATAGGAAAAGTAGGCATTTAGGCCCATAGTTGATATTCTCTTGGTTACTTTTTTACTATTAATAAGGTCTGATTTTTTTCTCTCATGACTTTGGGATCTTCCCTTTTCTTCTGATAACTTGTAAGCCAGTTTATTAATCTGTCCACAATCTCCCGAATAGATCCCTTTTTGTTTACTTTGTGTAATCCAGTTGCTTTTTTTGAAGAAGGTGTTTATCATGCATTGTCATGAATCTTTTTGATGCAGTGGTCTTGATCCTGTCTGGACAATACAAAGTTCAGAAGGATTAGGTGATGTAGGGAGATTTTCCCTCTCCCCTCCAACTCCTATTGTGACTCATTTGTCATCCCTTTTTCCTCTCTTGGTTGAATATTAGCTTCCTATAACTATTGAGTTGGAAGGGAAGCCAAAAGTCAAGCCCCTCTTTGACCCTTAGGTCCATTCCTTACTTCCCAATGGTGGTGTGCCAGTCACCTCTACCACCTTGTACCTCCTCCCCTACCTCTACTCCTTTCCACTTCCCAGAGCTTTCTTAGGCAGAGAGTCAACAAACTTTCTGATAAGATGGTAGAACAACCATGCCTTATCTTCCCTGCCATTACATCCTCTGGCTTGATGAACTTTACCATTTTTCTTGCCACTACATCCTTTAGACCCCCAGGCACTGTAATTCAACATGCTTGTGCACCCTTGTAATGGTAACATAAATGGGAAGATCTTTCCCATTCATTAATAGGCTCATGTGATCTGCTTAAATCCCATGGAAGTCGAAGTCACATGTGGTAGGAGGAGCTTGCTGAATGAGTGGAACAGGAAGTGTGGAGAAGAACTGAGAGGAGGTTGGTAAGAACCTTCAGGGCAGAGGAGAGAGGACTCAGGCAGGCACAGCTAGTCTTGTGAGTGCTTGTTTGTGGAAAGTCCCCAGCAGGGGATGGCTTTGTCCCATGTAGTGCTAATGTGTATTGACTTCTTGGTTACTATGATGGATTTGATTTTCTGGTATCTGAATAAATGTTTTTCTTCTGCCTTCTATATGGAGATATAGATATTGTGATTTCGAACTACATTGACATATTCATAGTTGCCCTCAGTGCTGTGAATGTTACCTTGGCGATACAACCCTAAAGAGCCCTATACTTTGTTATCCATCTTGCTTCTTTATCTTTAGAAATATTAAACCTTTACATCTGCTTTGCAGCTCAACTCTCCTATTTGTGTTTTTTGAACAGAATAGCCCTTCAAATACTTGAAGACAGCTTTTCTGACCCTCTATGGCTTTTCTTCTCTAGATTCTTAGTTCCTTAAAGTGATCCGCACATACATTATTTTCCAGTGCTGTCATCAAACTTTTCTGTACATGGTCCAGTGTGTTTGTTTCATTACTAAAATGTGGTATCCAGAACTGAACACAATACTCCTCATGTAACTGACAAGAATAGAATATCATAAGAACATCAGCTATCTTGTTCTAGATACTATGCCTCTTTTAATGTAGCCTAGAAGAATATTAGCTACCATTTCAAACTGCTCATTCCAACTCATATTGAGATTACAGGCCACTAAAATACCCAGGTATTTTTCATAAGATCTGTTGGCTGGCCCCAATTCCCCCATCCTGTAGTTGTGAAGTTTATTTTTTGAATCAAAGTGTAGAATTTTTATAATTATTCCTATTAAATTCAGTCTCATTTCTGACCCATTGTTCTTGCTTTTGAGGCCTTTTTGGATTTCAACTGCCATATAGTGGATTAGCTATCCTTTGCAACTTTGCATCATGCAAATTTGACAATGTAAATTCTATAACCCAAATCTGTGCTGATTAGGGCAGGACCAAGGACACAGCCCTAGGGTTCTTTAGGAGAAACCTCTGTCCAGTTTGACAATATTCTGACAAGACAGAATATTTTTCTTTCTTTCTTGCAGGATGGGGTGGGGGGTGGGGGAGGAAAGGAGAAACTTAACCTGTTCTGTGTTTTAGATTATTTAATAATACAGATAGTATTTTGCATGGACTCATACAGTTGAATATTGTTTGCAGAATGTTAGTAACAACTATTTGTTTTTATACTAGTGAGCTTAGGATCATAATTTTTAGGGTGGGACAGAATCTTGGAGATACTCGAGTCCAGGAGTTTTTAACTTGGGGTCCATGGACCATGGGGAGATTTAAGGGAATCCATGAGCTTGAATGCGGAAAAACATCACAACTTTATTTTCACTAACTTCTAACTGAAATTTAGTATTTATTTTAATGATGAATTAAAAAAAAATCATTGTGAAAAGGATCCCATGGTCTTCTTCAGGCTGTCAAAGGGGTCCATAACATACAAAAAAGTTAAGAAACTCTGATTTAGACCAAACCCCTAATTTTATAGTGGAGGAAACTAAAGCCTATAGACCTTCAATGATTTGTTCAAGGTCACCCTGGTAAGTGGTAGAGCTTGGGTTGAAACCTAGTTTATTTTTTTAAATCTCTGAGAGAAGCAGAAGGTATAGATAACACTTAGATAGAGACTACATAGAGCACTTGACTCTTGTGTTGTTGTTGCTTAGTTGTTTCAGTTGTATCTGACTCTCTGTGATTCCATTTGAGTTTTTCTTGGCAAAGATACTGAAGTGGTTTGCCATTTCCTTCTCTAGCTCATTTTATAGATGAGGAAACTGAGGCAAATAGGGTTAAGTACCCAGGATCACACAGCTAGTAAGTGTCTGGGGCCAGATTTGAACTCATGAAGATGATTTTTCCTAGTTCCAACCCCAATGCTCTATTTATTGTTTCACCTATCTGGCCAGAGCACTTGCCTAGGAGTTGGAAAGACCTGAGTTCAAATCCTGTCAAAGGCACTTCAAAGTTGTGTGGCCCTGAGCAAATCACCTTAATCTGTGCTTTAGTTTACTCATCTGTAAAATGAGAGAGTCATCCTTACTGGCCTCTAAGGTCCTTTCCAGTTCTAAATATATGACCCTAGTGATAGGGTCTAGTGATCTTTTAGCTGTGCCATGTTATAATGTTTACTGAATGAAGTTGACGAATACAGTTTACCAAGTATCAGTGACAACATGCTGTTTATATAGGTCTAGACAATAGCTAACATATACAAAATCTTGGCAACAGAGAATTGTTTGAGTATCCATAACAAAATAGTATTTATAGAGGCTGGTTTGCAGAGGCCTTGTGAAAGGGAGTGACTTCAGTGATTTCCAAAATTCTTTGAGCATTGCTAATGGGGGGGGGCAGGGTTAAATTTGCTGTATTACCATTTATTTGCTCTCCACTGTTTCTCCAGTGAATTTGAATATCTTTGCTTTGTGCACGGAAACTAGGAGCCATAACTGTGATTTCTAAGAGCTGGGGATATTTACTTTTAGGGGACAGAGGAGCCTGCACTTAACAGTGCAGTTAAGCTACAGAGAGTGGGTTTTCAATGGAAACAGCAGATACTGATAAAGAATGAAGTCAAAGAAATAGCAGGACCTGGGCATTAGAGTCACTGGTGTGTGTTATCAAGGTAGCACTGTCCTTGCTGCAATATTGCTCAAATGGTGCAGAAAACGATAGACCTGTTTTTTTTTCTGAAAATATAATAGTGTGTCTTTATAAGACAGTTAGGTAGATCAGATTACATTCCTTGAAATGGGATTGTATATAATGAGTATGTGAGGGAACACGGCCAGGGCTAGTCCTGACCTTATGTTGTGAAAGGGAGTTTTTATCCACTATTTCTACTGGGATTCAGAAGACCTGAGCTCTAGTACTGAGTCTGTTACTAGCTATGTGACCTTGAGAAGGAGACTTCATCTTAAAGGGACCAATTCTTCTTTTTGAAATAATAATAATTGCTAACTAACATTCATAGAGTTCTTTAGGGTTTGCAACATGTTTTGCACATGCCATTTCATGATGTCATTACAAGACTCCTTCGAAGTGGGTGTTATTATCATTCTCATTTTATAGATGAGGAAATTGAGGCAGACAGAGGTTGTCAATTGACTAGTAAGTGCCCATGGCAGGATGTTAACTTGTGACTTCTTGAGTCCTGACTTCAAATTCCAATTAGTTGCTCCTTTAAATATGCCACCTAGTAAGTAGCCTATGAGGATTTTATGATTTGTACTTCCTATCGTGCAAAGTTGTTTGAAGGAAGTACTTTATGAGCCTTAAAGTGCTATAACAATGTGAGTTATTATTGTTAACACATTATAAGGAGTGTTATGAGGATTGACTAATTATTACTACAACTAAAGAATATAGAGTTCCTAGTCCAACATGCTGGAGGTTCATGGGTCAGGTTGTAACCCTGGAAAAGAACCTGTACTTCTATAAGACAAGCACCGTTGCCTAGATCCATAGATTCCATACTGATGAGGTGGGAGGAGGGGGAGGGAGGGAAAGGCATCCTGTTCCTCTCTGGCCAAAAGGGTGAGATAGGAGAGCAGAGAGGAGATTACACGCTAATTCCATCTCCTCAAGGGAGATCACAGAATGGTGCCCAAGGTTTCTCAACTGGGTGACCCCAAATGTTTCCTTCCCTTCAGCAGCTCATAATATTTCATAACAAATGTTTCATAATTGCCTCATGAATTATTCACCTCCAGCTTAATAACCTTAAATTTTATGGGATTATGGTTTTACAGAGAAAAAAACACCAACCGGGGACCCAGTTGTGAAGCAAAAGTGCTGATGTTTCCAATTTATTTTCTCTGTTCAGTGGAAGGTACTTTTTTTATAACTATGAAATACAGAATATTAATAAAAGAGAAAATAAAAAACCAAAGGAGGAAGAAAACCCTTACGCTGCTCTTTCTAACAAATTTAATCTCAAAGTTGCCTTGGTAATATTTTTCCTATAGCCAAGAAGATGATTAGTTTCATTATAGTTGATGTCTTAAACTTTAAATGAAGCCTAAATAAAATCCGCATACCTGCCTTGCCTCCGTCTGGTATGACTACTAGGTTTCTCATTATTTAACAATTCTCAGAATCCTGAAAATCTACAAAGGCCTTCCAATCCAACCCCTGACCAATGAATGAATGCTCTGCTTTAATGGAGAATCTAGTAGATGGAGAGTTAGGAGACTTGGTTTCACATTGTTTCCCTTCCCTGGGTCTCAGTTTTTTTCTTCTTCTGTAAAATGGCTGTATTTATATTGCCTACTAATAGGATCCTTGTGTGGATCATAGGAATTAAAGGATATTCTGTTAGGTTCCAAAGTGCTATATTAGCATTGCTTTTTGACATTTATCTCAAAAAGAGCACCAGCATTCCAATAACTGTCCAGACAATTGAATCTTTGACCTTAACTGCAATGAAATATTGTCAATGAGTACTGTTTCACTTAATGTGCCCACCTATCCTACAAATTAGTCTCTTTTGGTTGGCATATCACACTGTTGATGTGTATTAGACTTGGAGTCCTCTGAATTCCCCAGATGTCTTTTCATTAGAGCATATTGTCCAGTTACATCTCCTGTTCCTTCACTTGTGAGGTTGATTTTTTGAACTTCTTGTAGTACTTTACATTTATTTCTGTTAAATTTCATTTTATTTATAGACATCCCATTATATTTCATTATATTTAGCCCCCTATTGTAACCTTTTGAAATTTATTGGATACTGATTTTTATCATAATGAGTTTCCTTTTCCTCTCAGCTTCATGTCATCTGCCAATTTGATGGGCATGAGGATGTAGAGGCTAGAATCCAAAGCTCTGTTGTTATTGGTCAGTTAGTTGTGATGTTCCTCAGGCACATACTGTGTCCCTAACCCCACACAACTATATTGCCAGCATATGTGACATGCTAAATTTTGAATGTGACATAAGAGAAAAGAACACTTGAGTCTGAAGACCTAATGTGTAGTCTCAACTCTGACATTTACTAGCTGGGTTATCTTGGGTAAGATACCTTCCTTCCTTTCCCTCTCTAAGCCTCAGTTTTTTCTCTTGTAAAATGAGAATAATCTTTTAGTGTTCTACCTCCCAGAACCACTATAATATATTCCATATCTGCATAGAGGGTTTTGTAAACTTTAAAGTTTTATATAAATATCAATTCTTAGTAAGAAAATAAATTGAAGGCAAGAATATAGATTCTGGAAATGCAATTCCACTGCTACTAGATAGGTCTCCTTTGGCCCTTATAGGAATACAAAACTCAGAGAGCTAAAGTGATTTATTTAAGGCCACAAAGTCAGTCCACCAGTCAATAAACATTTATTAAGTTCCTACTGCGTGACAGGTACTGTGCTAGGTGCTGGGAGACAAAGAAAGGTGAAAGAAAGTTCCTATTCTCAAGAAACTCATATTCTAATGGGGGAGATAGGAGGTGAATAACCACATACATACAAAGATATATGCAGGATAGATTGAAAATAATCAACAAGGGAAAGATGCTAGAATTAAGAGGGATCAGGAAAGGCTTCCTATAGATGGTTTGGTTTTATCTGGGACTTGGAGAAAGCCAGGGAAGCCAAAAGGCAGAGATGAGGAGGGAGACCATTGCAAGCATGAGGGACAGCCAGTGAAGATGATGGCAGTCTGGAGATGGAGTTTCTTATTTGGGGAGCAGCAAAGAAGCCAGTTCCATTGAAGTGGACAGAACAGGGTGGGCAGCACTCTTGCTATGTGCTGCCCTGGTCAGGCCTCCAATGCAATACTGTGTTCAGTTCTGAGCACTACATTTTTGGAAGGACCAAGACAACCTGAGTATGGGATATAAGGACTCATAGAAGGAATTAGAAATATTTTACTTGAGGAGAGAAGACTTAGAAGGGACATGATCTCAGTTTTTAATACTTGAAAGACTTTCATGTGAAAGAGAGATTAGACTAGTTTGGCTTAATGCCAGGAGGCTAAACTGAAAGCAGTAGTTGAAAGAGGCAGATTTCTGCTCAATGTAACCAAACTAAGCCAAATAACCCCCCTTTCTTCAAATTAAATGTAAAACAGTGAGGAGGTCCTGCTATAGCAGGGATAACTTCCTGAACCTGATCAGAGAAATGGGACCTCATTGGCCAAGACCTGCAAGGCCCCTTCCTATTATGTAGAGCTGCCCCAGAGAGGAAGGAGGTGCTTTAGTAGGTTGTGGGCTCCCACTCCCTGGAAACCTTTAGGGAAGGAAATGGTGGAGGAGCGACCAACTTCTTGGGTTGTTGTAGAGGGATCCTTGCTCAGGTATGAGTTGGACTAGATGGTCTCTGAGGCCCTCCTCCATTCTGACATTCTGTGATCCCTTTCCTGGCTCTTGAGCTCCTGGGTTCAGGTGTGTGCCACCGGGGAAACAATTTGCCCTTCATTGCCTGGCTTGCTTTCTTTATCCTGCTAAAATAGAAACAGGTGCTGGTGCTGCTGAGATGTACTCCAGCTTGCATTGATTTCTAATAACATTTTATTAAAACGCTCTGGAAGCTGATTAATTTTCCTTGCCTGCTTATTCATTATTGCTTTACTGGCCTTGGGATGGGAACAGCATGTGCTTTGGCAAATGGATTGAAGGCTTGAGCCGTAGCACTTTCTCGGTAAGTGGCTCTGTTTCCCTTGTGGAGAGAGTTTTACAAATTTTGTTCCCTGGCACTGTCTCAGATCCCAGCCATGGGCTCCAGGCAGGCTAGTCTGACCCTTTCCTCTGACTGGTGTTGCAGAAAGCCCATGATCCCATTCTATCACTTACTAGCTCTGTGATCATGGGCTAATCACTTCCATGCACATTAGGCATCAGTTTCCTTTTCTATAAAATGGGGCTAATTGTCATGATAACCTTTTGACCCTGGAAGGGACCTTCTAGAGCATCTGAAGCCTGGGATATGAGGACTGATAGAGGGAATTAGAAATATCTTGCTTGAGGATAAAAGACTTAGAAGGGACATGAGCTTGATCTTCAGTACTTGAAAGATTTTCATGTGGAAGAGACTATTAGACTTGTTCAAATCCCTCAAATAGTTAGAGTGACTTGTCCATAGTGACACTTAATTGGAAGAGCCATAACCTGAAGCTAAGTTGAATGCTTTTCTAGTGCATCATCCTTGCTCTGCCTCAGGCTGTTGTGAGGGATATACTTTGCAGACTGTAAAGTAATATAGAAATGGGAGTTCTGTTATTGTTAATAAGAGGATGATTCCTACTGCTGGGGTCTTTGGCTCTGTGAAGAGATTCAGCAACAGAGATGGATATGATTTTGTTGGTGGGGGTCATATAGTAAAGTTGTACTGCCATCTCTTCTTCAGATGTACCCAAGGGACCAAGGTACCTTTACATCTAGCTTGATACTGAGATCTCCTATGTATGTTGTCTCCCTATATTAGAATGTGAGCCCCTAAAGATCAGGGGCTTTTCTATTTGTATCACTGTTGTTTAAGCATTTAATAAATACTTTTTCAGTCATCCAGTCACTCATTGTCTCTGAATATTGCTTCTTGGTAGAACAGTCAGAGAACCTACTTAGATGGTAAAATGTTTGTTTTACCTATCATTTTCTTAGTATTCTCTGGCTGCTAAGATGCTCTCCATTCTTTATCTTTTCTGACTCTTACAATATTCACCTTTGGTGGATAATAGTGGTAATATTTCACTTTATGGATTAGGAAACTATAAAGATGAGAAAGGGGGAATAGCATGCCTTAAGGAGCTATATTAAGAAAATGTCAAATCTGTGTGACTAAAACTTAGGTTTTACCAAATCCCTGACCAGTAATCAATTCTTAGGTCAGATTAGAAGGTATGGTTCTTCCTTTCTTGTTCCACCTAGGATTGGTAGTTTTTTTCTCCCCAGTTTGTTGTTGTTTGATTAAAGGGGCAATCATCTCCTGAGTAACTACTTAAAGAGGGCTTGTCACCAAATGGGTCCTTATCTCGCTCAAAGTTAAAACCTGTAAAGACCTTAGCCTAAAAGGGCCAGGGTCTCCCATTGCATCCTGGGCCATCTCCAGTCATCCTGATGAATATCTGACCTCTGAACCCAAATGGCCCTGGAGAAGAAAGTGAGACTGGTGACCTTGCACAACTCTCCCTCATTTAAGTCAAAGTCAACTGCAAGTCATGTCATCATCTCCTTGATGTCATGGTCCTCTTTGAGAACAAAGGACAAACACAAGGATGGTAGTAGTGAAATGTTATCTGAGATGGACTGGAGAACTCTTCTAATTGAATGGATGTCCTGTGGGGAGGCCTCTTGGGCAAAGATTTCCTGAAGAGTCTTCAAAAAACTCCCTGGTTTTTAGAGTTTATTCAAATATGCCAAAATCTCGTCCTGGGAAAATAAGCAGTTACCCCCACCCAACAGAGTGGTCAAAGAAAGGTCTTACGAATAAGAAGTCTCAGAACTCTACACAGGAGATGTGTAGGGCTGTTTCTTGTCTTCAGAGAGGCCTGCAAGTGAATATGGAGAAAATGCAAGCACCCCTGATTCTTTCTCTAGAGTTTATTTTTTCCAAGAATGAGAGAGCCATCTATTGGTCAGTAGAAAGCTATATAACACAAAACAAAGTTATCATGAATTCATTGACTAGGTTTGTTCACAGGATAATGGAAAGTTCCTTGATCTGGTTATGTTCTTTGATTTCAAATAATTTAATGTTCCTGACTCATCATCATTCATATTTTGTTGGCTCTTGCATGCAGATCTCATAGACTCAATGTTCAAACTGGAAGGGAGTTTTGAGTATAGAACAAGGAATGAAGTAACTGTAGAGCACTAAGAAAAGGACTGGATTTGGAGTCAGAGGGCCTGGGTTCAGTTCCTGGCTTGTCATTTATTACCTATGTGACCAAGTCAATTCACTCTGTAGGCCCCAGTTTCCTCATCTGTGAAAAGATGAGGTTGGGTTAGGTGATCTCTAAGGTCTGTTAGAGATCCAAAGCTAAATTCTTATAATCTCAACATTAGACCTAGAAGGGATGTAAAACAGGGAATGTCAGGGACTGGAAAGGACCTTAGGAAGGACATAAATAGGTCTACACTTGGATATGTTCCATCTTTTCAAGAAAAAGTCTCACCAGTTGAGCTCAGGACTAAAGATCCACTTACTGCTCTGGCACCTGCCTTAGGCACAGATTTCCAGCAGGAAGTGTAGGGTGGGGGTTGTGGTGGTGGTAGTGAAAGCACAGTTACCTCAAGCTCCCTTTCTTTAGTGGTTGCCCCATTCAGGAATTCCTCCCTTTCCCCAGGGCATGTTGCAACCATGATTTGTCCTTTAAGAATGATTTTTGGTTTGGAAAGGTTAGACTAGAAGTGGTTAGCAGGGAGTAGAAACTCAAGAAAAGTGAAGAGACCTCCAGACAGCAATCAGCTGCCCTCTCTTATTACAAGTCATCAGGCCCAGATGAATTGCACTTGAACTTAAAGGCTGTGGCAGATATGACTGCTATGAAATTGTCAGTGATGTTTGAATGATCCTGGATAATGTGAGATGTACTGCTGAAATGGAAAAGGTCAAAACGTCTTCAGTTTCAGAAAAGGGAGAAAGATGGAGTTTTGCAGATTATAGACCCGTGATCTTGACCTTTATTCCTGGCAAAACTTTAGAACCTTTTATTAAGGGATGATTTATTAAGCACTTTGAGAAGGAAATAGTGATCACTACAGGACCTTACCAAGCACAGGGCATGCTACTCTCATCTCATTTTCTTTTTGGACAGGGTGGCTAGGCTGGTGGGTCAGGAGAGCACACTTAGGCAGCAGCAGGACCATGCTTCCATCTCCATCTCTCCCTCATGGAGCAAAGGGGCTTTGACCTGGTAGGAGAGCAATAAAGGAAATATATAAGGGAAAGAGATGTTACTCTAGAGAGAAAGGGATGCCAGCCCCATTATTGGCTGCATTATTTCTTACTAGGACTGACTAACAGGTTAGTCCACTAACCTGTTCTTCAATGGGCAGAATAGCCAGAGATCCCTGCCAGTGACTAGACAGCTGAGACAGGGGAAAACTCTGGTGCTCCTGAGCTCCAGTTTGCACTGGGTTCCAGAGTTTGATGTCCTGGGCTGAGCTAAGATCCCAAATCCAGATTTTGTCTTCATCTAAAAGAATTGTCCTGTTGGAAATGTGAGTTGAGCAATGAGTATTCACCACTGCCTACTCATTGGGGAATAGTTGTAGGAACTTTGTCAACTTGCTATACCACTCTACATACCACCTCTTCTAAGCCTTTTTATCTCTCTTCAGATCTCCTCTGGCTCCTCTCTGCGGCTTCTCAACTGAGAACATTGCTTCATATTTCACAGAAAAAATGGATGCCATTCACCATCGGCTCCATCTTTTTTCCTCTTCCTCATCTCATCCCTCAGAACCCTTCCACCGCTATCTGCTCCTTTACCCCTGTCTAATGCATAGAGGTGACTTGGATTTGGGACAAAACTATGTCTGGAGACAGTAGAGAGTTGGGGAGAGGCTTTGGATGTACAACACTTAGAAAATATTTTATAATGCATGATTTTCTTGTTATTATGTACTATTTGTTTACTGAGTCTATGCTAAGAGTAAAAGCACTTTGTTTATGTATGATTGTCTGCTTCTGATAAAAAGTGACTCTATTATGCCAGTCATGTGATTAGGACTTACTAAAATGTATTCTGTTCAAGAAATAACCAGAGTTTTCCAGTAGGATGAGAACTTGAGATCTCTTCTGATTGGTAAAATCTGCATAGCTCTGTATGTATCCATACCTTACTTAGAGAAAGGTTTATCTGGGGATAAAGGGTTACTGGTTCTTTATTTAAAGGAGTTTGGGGTTCTCTCAGCACTTCCATTTAGCAGCATAGAGTGAAAATCTCACTAACAATTATGGGGCCACCCAATGTAAGAGACTTTTTACAGGAAAGTGTCTAAACTGCAAGTGCAGTGTAAATCAAGAGCATGTCTAGAAGGTAGACACTGGAATGACTGGACTGGTGAGGCAAGGACTGGAGCTCATGGCATATGATGACCAGCTTTAGGTACTGATAGATACTTATCTGATGAAACAGAAGGTTTAGGAAGGGCATCATAGCTATTTTTCAGGGTATGAAGGAATGGCACCTGGAAGAATCCACTTATTTTGGTTGGTCACAGAGACTGGAACTAGGAGTAATGAATTTACATTATAGAGACAGATTTAGAGGTAATGCAAAGAGAATTAATAATAAGCAAAGAACTTCCCAGCAATTAAAGCTGGGGAAAAGTGGAATGACTGTTTTGAGAAGTAATAGGTTTAAGAAGAGGCTTGTCTTGAGAGATAGAGGTCCAATAAGAGGCTGAACCACCACTTGGGAATGTTGTAGAAAGAATAGATCCTTGTTCAGGTATGGTTTGCATTCAGAGGAAGGACTTCTCTAGTTCTGAGACTCTGCTTTTCTCACCTTCTTTTCTCTTCTTCTTATTGCTTTATCTTATCTTTCACTCATCCCCTTAAAGCTGAACCCAATCTGCTTTTCCAAGGTGGCAATTAGCTATCTGATCAACATGTTCTACTAATGTTCCTATGATAGAAGATTACATAGCTAGACTACTCATTCTCTAATAATGCTTTCTGGCAATGATTGTTTGGTTTGTCTTATAATAATAATATCATATAATAACTCATATAAATAAAAACATATAAATCAATACATTTAAAATTGGCATAAATATCTTTCTGATACCAGTTTAATATCTCTATTATATGTTTGTGTGTGGATTGGTGAGTGTGTGTGTGTGTGTGTGTGTGTGTATAACAGGGTGTGGGAAGAGGATGTTCTTATTAAGATTACATAGGAAATTCTTGATTGATCCACAGTAACTAATGAATGTTTGTTGACTGACTAACCAAATCTCTGCCAAAGATATTGATTACTGAGAGGTGTTCTGGAGGGAGGGATTTCTTCCTGTTATCCACCCCCCACCTCATACCTTGGCAAATGGCACCTTGAAGCAGAAGAATATGTCAGTGAGACACATTTACTCAAGCACGAGACTTGACTTAAGATTCTTGCCTTTCTTCTGCTTTTTGTTCCTTTGCTAAGCATAAGTGGCCATGAGAAATGGCTATTTCCAGGCCTGGTAGTTAGCTTGTTAATTCATGAGATCCCCAAATGTCCTGGCTATCAGTTATTTTCATTAAATAAGGTGTAAACTGATTCATAGTGATTTATATTTTAATAACAGTCTCAGGGAGACCAAAAGCCTTAAGGATTCCAAAACACAATGGTATGCACAGAACCTTGATTTTGGATTTAGTAGACTTGGATTCAAATTCCGGTTCCTGTTTGACCCGAGAAAAGTCACGATTTCCCTGAGACTCATTTTCTTCATCTGTCCAGTTTCTTAGGTGACATCTGAGAACCTTTCACCTTGAAATCCATGATCTTTTGATCTCTAATGGTGAAAGTTGAAGCACAATGAATGACAGGTGGTAGTATCTTACCCCCCACCTCCCAGATTGTGCCTCCCTTCTGAGATTATCTCTCAGTTATACTGTATATATCTTGTATATATATAGTTTGTATGTTGTCTCCTCATTGGATTATGAGTGTCTTGAAATCATGGACTGTGTTTTTGTCTTTCTTTGTATCCCTCATGCTTGGCACAGGGCCTGGAAAATATTAGGTACATAATAAATTCTCCTTGACTTACAATTAACTGAAGTGAGGCCATCTTCAAAGCATGTACTTACCTTACACGTGAGTTGGAGCAGCCTTGCTTAATGGTTGGGAATGACTTCGGTTTTTTGTTTTTTTGTGTGGTCAAACACAGCCTCTCTTACATATAATCTGCCTGGCTTTGTTATCTGCAGTTGTAAAATGGGGACAATAAAATTTCAAAAGAGTTATCTTGGGGGGCAGAGATAAGATGGCAGAGTAGAAGCAGGGACTTCTACTTCAAAGGGATTGAAGCAAATCTCAAGTCTAAGACTGCCTGGAAGGTTGATGGGAAGCATGGGAAGCATCTATCCTGTTGCACTGGGAGCAGAGCACAGTCCAGTATGGGACATGCTGGCATAGACAGAACTGAGTAGGTCTTGGGGGGACTGAATTTCCGGCACTTGTGTCAGTTTCCAGACTTACAACCCCCCAAAACACTGAGGACAAATTGGTAGATCAGTAGAAAAAACCTGTTGGACCTGTGTGAGAGAGCAGAGTGATCCAACTCCAGCCCCAGAGGGGCAGAAGGGATAGAGAGGGTGGAGGAGCCTGTGGAAGCTGCAGAAGCAGCAGGGGCAGCAGCAGGGGCAGCAGCAGTGACTGTTTCTGGAGCTCTAGGCCCACAGATTGTGGAGGGACCAAGTGGCTGACAGTACATCCCCCACCCCCACTGGAAGCAGAGAACTACCTTGACAAAGAGCTCAGAAGTCAAGTAAATGGCAGGGGAAATGAACAAAAACTGGAAAAAGAATCAGACTATAGAATCTTACTTTGGTAACAAGGAAGACCAAAATATACAAACAGAAGAAGATGATAAAGTCAAAGTGCCTACATCTAAAGCCTCCGAGAAAAATATGAATTGTTCTCAGGTCATGTAAGAGCTAAAAAAGAATATTGAAAATCAAGTAAGAGAAATAGAGCAAAAATTGGGAAGAGAAATGAGAGTGATTTAAGAAAATCATGAAAAACAAGTCAACTGCTTTCTAAAGGGGACCCAAAATATGCTGATGAAGATATTACCTTAAAAAATAAACCAACCCAAATGGCAAAAAAAGATCCAAAAAGTCAATAAGGAGAAGAATGTCTTAAAAAGCAGAACTGACAAGTTGGGAAAGGAAGTCCAAAAGCTCACTGAAGAAAATAATTCCTTAAAGCTGAGAGTGGAGAAGATGGAAGCTAATGACTTTATGAAAAATCAAGAAATATAACATAAAACCAAAGGAATGAAAAAATAGCAAACAATGCAAATATCTCATTGGAAAAACAACTGACTTGGAAAATAGAGGCAGGAGAGACAATTTAAAAATTATTGGACTACTTGAAAGCCATGATCAAAAAAGGAGCCCAGACACTATCTTTCAAGAAATTATCAAGGAAAACTGCCCTGATATTCTAGAGCCAGAGGATAAAATAGATATTGAAAGAATCCACTGATCACCTCCTGAAAGAAATACTAAAAGGAAAACTCCTAGGAATATTGTAGCCAAATTCCAGAGCTCCCCATTCAAGGGGGAAATATTGCAAGTGGCCAAAAAGAAAGAATTCAAGTATTGTGGAAACACAATCAGGATAACACAATCAAGATGTAGTAATTTCTACAGTAAGGGATTGAAGGACTTGGAATATGATATTTAAGAGGTCAAAGGAGCTAGGATTAAAGGCAAGAATCACTTACCCAGAAAAACTGAGTATAATACCTCAGAGGAAAAATATGGTCATTCAATGAAATAGAGGACTTTCAAGCATTCTTGTTGAAAAGTCCAGAGCAAAATAGAAAATTTGACTTTCAAACACAAGAATCAAGAGAAGCATGAAAAGGTAAACAGGAAAGAGAAATCATAAGGAACTTACTGAAGTTGAACTGTTCATACTCCTACGTGGAAACATAATATTTGTAACTCTTGAGACTTTTCTCAGTATTGGGCTAGTTGGAAGGATTATATACATATAGATAGAGGTTACAGGGTGAGTTGAATATGATGGAATGATATCTAAAAAACAAAATTAAGGGATGAGAGATGAATATATTGGGAGAAAAAGAAAGGGAGAAATAGAAATCTCTCACATAAAAGAGTCCAGAAAAAGCTTTTTCAATGGATGAGAAGAGGGAGGAGGTTAGAAGGAAAGAGTGAACCTTACTCTCATTGGATCTGACTTAAGGAGGGAATAACATGCACACTCAATTTGGTATGAACATCTATTTTGCACTACAGGAAGTAGGGGAGAAGGGGATAAATGGGGGGGAAGGGAGTCAGAATGATAGAAGGTAAGGCAAATGGGAGGAGGGCATAATTTGAAGTAAACACTTTTGTGGAGGGACAGAGTCAAAAGAGAAAACAGAATAAATGGGGAGCAGGATAACATGGAAGGAAATACAGTTAGCCTTTCACATCATGACTGCTATAGAAGTGTTTTTCATGACTACACATGTATAGCTTAAATCAGATTGCATGCCTTCTCAGTGGTGATGGGTGGAGAGGGAGGAAGGGAGAGAAGTTGGAATTCAAAGTTTTAAAAATTAATGTTAAAAAAAATTTTTTTTACATGCAACTGAGAAATAAGATATATAGGCAGTGGGGGATAGAAATCTGTCTTGCCCTACAAGAAAATAAAGGGGAAGGCAATGAGAGAAGGGAGAGGTGTAATAGAAGGAAAGGCAGATTCGGGGAAGGGATAATTGGAATACACTATGTCTTGAGGTGGGTGGAGGGGAAAGATAGGGAGAAAATTTGGAACTCACAATCTTGTGGAAATGAATGTTGAAAGCTAAAAATAAATAAATTAAAAACAGCAACAACAATAAAAAAGATTTATCTCCTTAAAATACTATAAAAATGAGAGTATTGTTATTTTAGAAATTATTTTGTTTTTTCTAAAAAATCAAAATTAGTATAATCTTTCTCCTCTCTGCCCCGGGGAGGGTGGTAGGGAAGGCAATGGGAAGTCCTGGGAGAAAGGATATCCCTTTATGAGATCTTGGGACTTTGTAGGGATTTTCAAGTTTGACAGTTTCCTCCAATTAGGAGCTTAGATTTTAAATGATATTAATATTTTCAAGCAAATTAGAAGCAAAGTGAACTTGAGTGATTCCATCAGATAAATTTGTTGAAGGTCTTCTTTTAGAATTAGGCAAAAAAAAAAAAAAAAAGACTCAAGCTGCTGGTTCAACAGCTGACTAGCTTCTGTTCTGCTTTCTGCAGCACAAGGGTGATCCCTAGTGGCCAGTGGGCTGAACTGTGTGGTAGCTATATATGGCTAACAGTGATAAAGCCTGATTAACAGTGTAACCCAGTAATTAGACACCAGTTATCTTTTAGCCAGGTACATTTACACAGTATCTCAAATCTCATCAAAGCGTTTGCCTTAGGATGAGAAGGGACAAAGGAATACACCTTATGGGATAATTGTCAAGGAGTCTAATAGCACATTTGTATAATACTTTCCTTGGAAAGTGAGTCTGGTGACCTTGCACAACCCTCCTTCACTCAAAAGTGCAAGTCATGTCATCATTTCTCTGATGTGATGGTCTTCTTTGAAAAGGAAGGACAAACAAAGACAGACGGACAGATCTATTTAAGAAAAATAAAAACAATAGCTCCCTTTCCCCATGGTGCTTTAAAGTTCAATCAATCAATATTTGTTAAACTACTACTATGTGCTTGTCACTTTGCCAAGTGATAGGGATTAAAAAAAGAGGCAAATGGCAATCTCTGTCTTCAAGGACTTTACAGTCTAATAGGGAAGACAATGTGCAAACAAATGCGTTCAAAGCAAACTATATACAGGATCAATAGAAAATAATTAAAAGAAAGGCATTATAATTAAGAGGGATAAAGGAAGGCTTCCTGCAAAAGATGGGATTTTAGTTGGGATTTAAAAGAAGCCAGGGAGGTCAGTAAATGGAACAGAGGAAGGAGAGTGTTTCAGGCATAAGGGCTAGCCAGAGAAATGATCATTTCTAAAGTGCTTTCCTCATGACTTAGCTGTGTAGGGGGTAGAACAAGTATTCATCTCCCCATTTTTATTTTTATTTATTGTTTGGAGGCAATCAGAATTAAGTGACTTGCCCAGGGTCACACAGCTGGTAAGTATCTCATTCGAATTCAGGTCCTCCTAATTCCAGGGCCAGTCCTCTATCGTCTGCACACTCTTGTTTCATAAAAGAGAAAACTGGAACTTATAAAGGTATGGTTTAGTAGAAAGACCACTGGCTCTGGTGTCTGTAAGATCTGAGTTCAAATTCCACCCTTGATACTTGATATCTATGCATCCTTTGATACATCATTTCAACTTCTCATGCCTTGGTTTCCTCATCTGTAAAATGAAGGGGTTGGACTAGATAATTTTTGATGTTCCTTCTAGGTCTATGATTCTGCCATCAGTGTTCATGGCAGAACATTAGCTATAGAAGGGAACTTTGAGATCATTTAGATCTCATCTTACTTAGCCCAGAGAAAAATATATATCTTACATCACTTACATCTAGGTAGCAGAATGGATAGAGTGCCAGGCTTGGAGTCAGGAAGATCTGAATTCAAATGTGACCTCAGACACTTACTAGCTATGTGACTCTGGGCAAATCACTTAATCCTGTTTACCTCGGTTTCCTCATTGGTAAAAATGAGCTGGAGAAGGAAATGGTGAACCACTTCAGTATCTTTGCGAAGAAAACTCCAAAATGGGATCAGGAAGTGTTGGATATGACTCAAATGACTCAACAACTAAATCACCCAGCTGTTCCATGGCAGAGCTTAAACCCAAATCCAAGGTAGCTCTCACTAGATCCTTGAGAGAATCAAGGTATCATCTGTCTTGAGGATCTACGAATGTGTCCAGCACATTTACTAGGAGAGAGTAGCACAGGACCACGTGGTGAAACAAAGCCTTTTTAGCACAAGACAACAGCAGGAGAAGGACATAAGACCAGATCAATATGACAAGGTAAAATACAGAGTCTACGCTCACATTGCCCTGAATTAAAATAAATTGGAATCAATAGGCCAAAAAAGCCATAGATTTAATTAAGTAATTAAGGAATTGAGATTCTGTTGAGGTGAATTCATTGCCTATGGCTCAGGCTGCTTGGAGGATTCCATTTTCTGATGTCACCAAAATATTAGTGAATAAATGAATGAATTAAAAAGCACTAGGAATAAAAATACAGAAGATCACTGTACTGAGAAACTTTACTGCATCCTAACAGGGAGAAACTATCCATCCATCCATCCATCCATCCATCCATCCATCCATCCATCCATCCACCCATCCATCCATCTGTCTGTCTGTCTGTCTGTCTGTCTGTCTATCCATCATCATCGTCATCATCATCATCATCATCATCATCATCATCATCATCATCATCATCATCATCATCATCTCTCTCTCTCTTTCTCTCTCTCTCTCTCTCTCTCTCTCTCTCTCTCTTTCTCTCTGTCTATCCACACTTCCACATGGGGGTGGTGGCCAGTGAGGTATGTTTTAGTCTGGGGAGACACAGGGATGAGGAGTGGAGCCATAGGGAAATTCATCAACTTATCATTTCCAGAAGCAGTGATAGTGTTGTCTTGATTACTGTTCCCAAAGTGGGGAGGGGGGTTTGGTGGAAGTGGAGATGTCTGTAGGGTGACATGGCATGTAGGGAAGATGGCAATGAAACATGATTGGTGGCTGGAGCTGGTAAACACTCTCTAATCAGGATGGCACAGGATCCAGATGGAAGACTGCAACCATGACAGTTGCAGGATGGTATAGCAGGAAGGTGCTAAGATCATGACTAACTTCTCCTTTCCTTTAGGTTCCCTAGATTGGAGAGGGTAGATGTAATTCTCTACTGATTGGAAGCAGTCCTACCACTGTTTATCCTCATTTGTTTATCTCATAGGAAGCTCTTTGTAGGACCTATAGTTCTAATATCATTCTAAGTAATGCAGAGACAAAATGGCAGCAGGCACACCACATTTAGAGTCAAGAGGCTTGGTTCCCCATTCTCAGTGTTATCTGTAAGACTAGATGATCTCTAAGGTTATTTGGGCTCTAAATATCCCATGATTCCTATTTGACAGTTGAGGAAACTGATGCCCAGAAACATGAAATATCTATTATAGGTCATGAATCTATGAAGTGGTAGAGTCAGGAATTGAACCCAGGTCTCATGATTTCCCATCCTGGACTCTTTCTGCACTGTTATGTTGAATCCCTAAACGATTATGTGGCCAGAAATTGAACTGAAAATGGCCAACATGGTGTGAAATTGGATTCCTAGAAAGTACAATCCTGTGAAATTTCATTCTAGGAACTGACTTAAGTATGATTGACATAGCAAGGTTGAGTTTTGTGTTGGTCTGTGACTCATTCCAGGGCCTCTGGCAGTATTTTACTTTGCATGGTCACTGAAAGTTAAAGGTAAAGGGAGTATTACTACAAAGTTGTATGTAAATAAAGTGGGTAAATTGAAGTACATATCTTCATTAATTTAGACCATTCTTTTCAAGATACCTTATCTTTATAGACTTTTATCTTAAGTGACCAGTGGCACCATAACTTCATGTCTCCTACTGTTCACCTTGACCTCTCTGTTAAGTAGTTGATGATCTGTTATCATGTTCCTAAATTGTCAGAAAGTTGTAGGACAGAATAGAAATTCAATTCAATTCACATAAAACTTTGATGATAATCTATGATAAGATAGCTGTTGTTGTTGTTCAGTCATTTCAGTCATGTCTGACTCTTCATGATCCCTTTTTTTTTTTTGAGTCTTCTTGGCAGAGATACTGGAATGATTTGCCATTTTCTCCTCTAGTTCATTTTCCAGATGAAGAAACTGAGGGAACAAGATTAAAGGACTTTCCCATGGGCACAAAGTTAGTAACTGTCTGAGGCCAGATTTGAACTGTTGCTCTATCCACTGTGCCACCTAGCTACTCCATGATGAGAGAGGCAGCAATGCTAGTGGGAAGTGGAAAGAGCCTATTGGATTTATGGTCATCTAGTATGGGTTAGAATTCTGGCTCTAAAGATTGTTATCTGTTTGACAATGGGCAAGTCAGAGTCTTTATTAACCTCAGTTTCCTTTTTGGTAAAATAGGTAACTTAGAATAGGATAACAGATTTTAGAACTAGAAGGGATCACAGAGGTTATCTGGTCCAATGTCCTCATTGTACACATAACAAGTGATACTTGGTTAATTGAGTCCCCTAATTCATTTGTTTATATTGTAGAATACAGATCTTGGTTAGAAGAAGGCATCTCCTAGGTTGCTCATGTGTTCTCTCTCCTTGGACAAAGGGCATGGACTTTGTTGGGACGACATAGAAACTCCTTGTTGGTTCCCATGACCATGTGGCTGTGCAGATAACTGGCCAATGAGCATCATGGGTATGGACTCCTATGAATGAATATCACCCTTCCATACACAGCCCACCAGAAGAGTTGTGGAAATGGCTCCACCCTACTTTGTGTCTTGTCTTTTGGGACTCTGTCAGTATTTTCTCTACCTTTGATTTTCAGTAAGGGGAGGGGAATTTCTCTCTTTCATCTCCCTCAGTAATAGTGTTGAGAAATATATGATGTCAGCAATCAACCTGTGTTGCCTAAGTGAGACTGAGATGGGACCTTGAACCCCAAAATACCTTCTTTGGCAAACTTCCTTACCTGAGCATAGGTAAGTAGAGATCCTTGAAAAATAGTCATGTTCAGCCTCATGGGCTTAGAATTCTAGAATTCTAGATTTTGGTATCAGCTTGCCAGAGGAAGAAGAATCTCTTCAAAGAAAACACGAATACTACCAGTTTCATCCTACAGGTGAAAGACTAAAGAAAGCCATGCTTGGCTTACCAGCTCAGACCAGTGAAGGTCTGAGGTGAATGTGAAATATCTGTTCCAAAATCTCATAAATGACTTTTACCTTTGTGGTGGAGAGAAGTATAATGAATATTACTGGAGCACAAAAGAAGTCAGTAATGATCTTGCAGACAGACTACCCTTAGACTTGGCATATCCAATTTTTCCAATTTTTATTGCTTCCCCAAGTCAATATCATTGGAGTCATATTACCTTTATACCAAGGCAGTTCAATCACACGAGTGAAGGTCTATAGGCTTAATTTGCTTTTTAATTTGTGTCTCTGGGGTGTACATAAGATTTTCCCTTCCATTTACTTGGAACATTTAAAAATTATCTTTTGGTTTCAATTATGATAAGAAGTCAATATTTATGTGGCTCACTTCCTACAGTAAAGCATCTGATCATATCACCATCCTTACTCAGTAAACTCCAGTGGCTCCCTAGCCCCATCTCTAAGACCAAATATGAAATCCTGTTTGGATTTCAAAGTCCTCCATAACCAACCTCCCACCCCTTCCAGTTTTCTTACACTTTACTTTTCTCCCGCCACCAACATATTTCTTGATCAAATGACACTAGCCTCTTTGCTATTTGCTAAGCAAGACACCCATTTCTCAGCTCTGGACATTTTCTCTGGCTATCCCCAATGCCTAGAATTCTCTCCCTCCTCATCTACCTCCTGGCTTCCATGGATTCCTTTAGGTCACAACTAAAATCCTACCATTTAAAGGAAGATTTTCAGAACTACTCTTAATTCTAGTGCCTTCCCTCTGTTAATTATTTCCTATATGTATCCTCTATGTATCGTTTGTTCATATATGTTTGCTTGTCGTCTCCTCCATTAGATTGTGAGCTATTTGGGGGCAAAGACTGTCTTTTGCCTCCCTTCATATCCCCAGCACTTGGCACTATGCTTGGTACATCTTAGAGAGTTAAAAATGCTTATTGGCTCACTATCTGTTCTCTTTGTTCAGGGATTTTGCACAAGTATAGGCCTCTAAAAGTCAGGCCTCCAAACCACGATGAATTATCAGAGTAGGACTTTTATGGGTAATAGTTTCTGTTGTACCTGATCTTAGTCAGATCTCATCTACATTTTTTTTTGTTTGTAGATATCACATTTAAGAAAGAATATTCACATGCTGGGATTGGCCTGAAAGAGAGTAACTAGAATAGTTGAAGGACCATAGTATATGAAGAATGGTAGAAAGAATTGGGGATAGTTAACCTGGAACAGAGAAGACTTAGAGGGACATGATTTCCTTTATCTGAAAAGCTGTCATGTTGAAGAAGAAGCTGCTTTATGAGTGTTTATAGAATTGAATTCTTCTTAGCTTCAGAGGACAGAAATGACAGAGGTGGGTGGAGTTTTCGGTGAGGCAGATTAGTCTCATTGTTAGGAAAAACGCTTCCAACAATTAGAGTTATCTGAAAATGGAATAGTCTGTCTTAGAAGGATGTGATTTCCTCAGTGCTGCTGGGTCCTCAGATGGCCATTTTTAGTATCTTCTTGTAAATCATGTAAGTACTGTTGTCACATAAGCACTCATCCTGTAAGACTGACTTTTGGGGTCCCATCTCACTCTGAAATCTTGTAATTCTTTGATTCTGACTCATGATAGAGGAAAAAAGGAGACTTCTAGAACCATCTTGGGGCTGAGAATTATATCTGGGGCCTAACGCTGGCAGGAAGCCACATGAAGAGAAAACTTTATAACAATATCTCTAGATTTACCTTTAGCCTAGAGACAAGATGACAGAGGAATATGAAATGTAGTTTCAGAGGTGCAAAATCCTAGCATCCCAACTCAAGGTCAATGAGATAATGATTACAAAGGCATGTCCTTTGGCCTAGAGCTCCAAGAATGGGGATTGGTTCTTCAGGACCATGTGTAATCTTTCCCCAAGTTCTACACTTTGAACAATGACAGCCATTCAAGTAAAGACCATGGGTCAAATCTGGTAATGGCTGTGGAACTGCTCTTTCCACTCATGTAATTGAATGAACTGAAATGATTTCTTTACTGTAATTTTATGAATTGAAATGCAAATCAATTTCCTAGCAATCATCGCTCCTGAATCTACCTTTTCTCCCCTTCTATTCTGTGATCAACTGAAAATTAGTCTAATTACCTGTAGACTAGTCTAGGTTTCTCAGAAACAGAAGGGTCACTCAGGAAACATTCTTTATGGAGGCACAGAATGTGCCTCTGGACCCAGGTTGACTAAAAGGTAACCGGGGAGAGGAAAGTTACCATCTCTGGGTGCTCTGACAGATGGTGATTCTATATCCCTCAAAACTGGTCAGGCTGCTCATTTCAGAGAGAAACAATAGCTTAGTCCAATGGGAGTCATATTTCACTGTTAAAAAGGAGTGTTATGGTAGGAGACTCTAGTTGAAGTCTGGCATTGCCACTACACGGTTGTTGATGTTCAGTTGTTTCAGTCGTGTCCAACTCTTCACTATCCCATTTGAGGTTTTCCCTGCAAAAATGCTGTAGTAGTTTGACATTTCCTTCTTTGAAGCAAACAGGGTTAAGTGACTTGCTCAGGGTTGCATAGCTAGAAAGTATCTGAAGTCAGATTTGAACTTATGAAGATGAGTTCCTGATTCTAGGCTCAGTACTCCATTCATTTTATCCATTATCCAGTCTAGCAGCCCTCCCCTCTGCTAGCCAGTATGAATAAGTTTCCTCCTTAAGTAAAATGAAAAGTTTGAAGTAGGTAATTTTTCAGGTTCCTTTTATTTCAAGGAACGTGAAGATTCTAATATTCAATGTTCTCAGTTCTTTCTGGCTTTGATAATCTACATACAATGAATACTTTTTTTTGGTGGAGTGTGGATTTGCAAATTCATTTCATACAGGAAACTCAGGATAATGAAACTACCTCTACCATTCCACTCTGTAATCTTCAATTTATAGACTTAGACATTTTTCTGGGCTATTGAGAGGTTAAATTACTTGCCTAGGTTGATAATAGCCAGTATGTTTCAGAGTGGAATTTGAAACCAGACTTTCCTGACTCAGACTGGCTCTCTAACCATTATACCACCCTATCTTTCATGGCTATTATATAATAATGATTAATAACTAGAAATGTAATAAGAATGATAAATGTCTTTTGCTACAGCAATAACATTTACATAATATAGCATGTACAACAGCATATATAATACAGTATATATTATATAATGCGTTATGGTTTACCAAGTCCTTTACAAATATCACATTTTTACATCACGATAACCTTGAGAAAGTGCTATTATTATTCTTATTTTACAGATGAGGAAACTGAGCAACTTGTTCAGGGTTACATTTGTAGTGCCTGATTTGAATTTGAGTCTTCTTAGTCCAGATCCAGTACTCTGCCTACCATGCCACATAGCTGCTATTAAGGAGGTACTATAGCACCTTCATGGAAAAAAATTCTGATCTCCCCCCTCCCTTTTGGAGGGAAGCAGTTATAGAATAATTTCAGCTCCACCAGAGGCTAATCAATTAACTGAGCAATCAGCAAGCATCTTGTAATTATGTACTAGGTACTGATGACAACAAAGATAACTGAAATAGTTCCTGTCTTCAAAAAGCTTACCTACTATAGGACAAGATCTCCAGGTCTGGTGTATACACATTCCTCAGGAGAATGAAAAGCTTGTCAAGGCAATAGGTGGAACACTTTTTATATAACTATGTTGTCCTATTGAAGTATTCCAAAAATAGTAATTGGAGAGAGGTAGCTGAGGAGGCAGGTGCAAGGTGAAAAAGGGATGGAAATTTTTAGAGACAATTGAAGAAATAATTTCTACCGAACTAAAACAAATGGATGAGGTTTGGATGGGAAATTCTTTTTATATTAAACCAGAAAAAAGTCACCCAGTGACAATGACCCAGTGAAAGATTAACAAATTGCTTTCTACAATATTGCTTTCTACAATTTGAATTGATTTCCAAACATGAAGTAACAATTTTGGTATTCCCTTTGGAGAAGCATATCTCATTCTTACTTAGATGTACTCACTAGGTCTGAAATCCATTTATAAAAAGTTATCTCTTTGAATCAGTGTTCTTCATAAGGGTCCCAATCAAATCCAAAGCCAGAAACAACCTAGAGGTGAACATCACCTGTTAGAATCTCTTTCAAAAGCTACATGGAGCATAAAACTAATGGTTGGCTAGAAATGGAATCAAGGGTCTCACTAATTCATTTCACTGTGTTCTGATAAACATTTGATAATTTTATGGCACCAAAATGTTATGTCCATATGTTATATAGTTTCATTTATGAAAAATTATTTATATTTATTTTATTTCTTCAACAAAGTAAACTCAAGAATTTGTTTACCTACAATTGAATAGGAGGCATTGAATGCGAAGGTATCTAGGCACTAAAAAGGTAGAAAGCCTTTGCTGTAGAGAGAAAATGTGTTTACAATGTGTATAGCAGACACAAAAATGACCATATCTCCATACATAAGCATATTTAAACACACCTGTGTGTACATACATGTGTGTACATTCAGGGTGATTTTTAGGAGAGGCAACAGCACCTGAATGGATCAGAAAAGACCTCATGTAGCAGTTGGTGTTTAAACTTGGTTTTCAAGAAAGCAAAGATGCCAAGAGCCTGAGGTGAGGGGAGGAAAGCATTCCAGCATGGGGGATTGTTTGTGTAAGGGAATGTCATTTGTGAGGAACAATGAGAAGGCCAGTTTGGCTGGACTGAAACCTCAATGGGGGAATATGTAAGGCTGGGACAGTAGGGTTGGAGCCAGGTTGTGAAGAACTTTTCGTATTAAGAAAAGAAGTCTTTTTTTAAATTAATTAATTAATTTGTTTTCAGTTTTCTATATCACTTCCATATATCTTAGATTTCTCTGCTTCCCACTCCCATCTTTCCCCCTTCCTCTCCCCTCCCTCACCAAGATGGCATACAATCTTACATAGGTTCTACAATACATTCTTATTAAATACATTTTCACCTTAGTTATGTTGCATAGAAGAATTAAAATGAATGGCAGAAGCCGTGAAAACAAAACAAAACAAAGCATAACAGAAGAGAAAATGGTCTGCTTCATTCTGCAATCCAATTCCATAGTTCTTTCTCTGGATGTGGAAAGCATTTCGCCTCAAGAGTCCATTAAGAATTTTTGAGGTCCTTGCATTGCTGTGAAGGGCTAAGTCTACCAGAAAAAATTCCTCGCACACTGTGGTTGTTGCTGTGTACAAAGTTTTCCTGGTTCTGCTCTTTTCACTCGGCATCAGTTCATATAGGTCCTTCCAGGCCTCTCTGAAGTCTTCCTACTCAACATTTCTTATAGCGCAATAATATTCCATTGCATTCATATGTATGTTTGTCCTTCATTGCTGAAGAAGACCATGCCATCAGAGAAATAATGACATGACTTGCACTTGACTTTGTTTTGAGTGAAGGAGGGCTGTGCAGGTCACCAGACTCATTTCTCTTCCACAGCCATCTGAATTCAGTGACCAGATATTCATCAGGATGACTAGAGATGACCTAGGATGAGGCAGTTGGGGTTAAGTGACTTGCCCAAGGCCATACAGCTAGTGAGTGTCAAGTGTCTGAGGTGAGATTTGAACTCAGGTTCTCCTGATTCCTGAACTGGTGCTTTATCCACTGCACCACCTAGCTGCCCCACCTGCATTCGTATACCACAGTTTGTTCAACCATTCCCCAATTGATGAGCATATCCTTGATTTCCAGTTTTTGGTCACCACAAAGAGAGCTGCTATAAATATTTTTTGTACATATGGGACCTTTTCCCATTTTTATGTTCACTTGGGGAGATAGTCCTAGAGTCAATATTGCGGGGTCAAAGGGTATGCATATCTGGACATAGTTCCAAATTGCTCTCCAGAATGGTGGGATCAGCTCACAACTCCACCAACAAAGAATTAGTGTTCCAACTCTCCCACATTTTCTTCAACATTTATCATCTTCTTGTTTTGTCATGTTAGTCAATCTGATAGGTGTGATGTGATACCTCAGAGGTGTTTTGATTTGCATCTCTCTAATCAAGTGATTTAGAACATTTTTTCATATGACTATAGGTAGCTTTAATTTCTTCCTCTGAAAACTGCCTGTTCATATCCTTTGATCATTTATCAATTTGGTAATGACTTGTATTCTTATGCATTTAACTCAGATCTCTATATATTTAGAAATGAGGCCTTTGTCACAGACACTGGTTGCAAAAATTCTTTCCCAGTTTTATGCATCCCTCCTAATCTTGGTTGCATTGGGTTTTTTTATACAAAAACTTTCCAATTTCATGTAATCAAAATTATCCATTTTGTACTTCATAATGTTCTTTGTCTCTTGTTTAGTCAAAATTTCTCCATTCTCCATAAATCTGAGAAATATATTATTTCTTGCTCCCCTAATTTATTTATAATATCAATCTTTATACCTAGATCATGTATCCATTTGGGCTTTATTCTTGTTAACAGTGGCAGGCATTGGTTTATGCCCAATTTCTGCCACACTATTATCCAGTTTTCCTAGCAATTTTTGTCAAATAGTGAGTTCTTTTCCCAGAAACTGGGATCCTTGGGTTTATCAAACAGTAGATTGCTATATTTATTGACTACTATGTCTTGGGTACCTAACCGATTCCACTGGTCTACCCCTGTGTTTCTTAGCCAGTACCAAGTGGTTTTGATGATTGCTGCTTTATTATACAATTTGAGATCTGGTAGGGCTAGGTCACCTTTCATACAATTTCTTTTCTTTAGTTTCCTTGATATTTGGAACTTTTTGTTCTTTCAGATGAATTTTGATATTATTTTTTTCTAGCTCTAGAAAATAATTATCTGGTAGATTGATTGGTATGGCACTAAAGAAGTGAATTAATTTAGGTAAGATTGTCATTTTTATTATATTAGCTTGGCCTACTCATGAGTCACTGGTGTTTTTTCTCTTTCTTAAATCTGACTTTATTTGTGTGAAAAGTGTTTTGTAATTGTGTTCATATAATCCCTGGGTAGGTTTTGGCAGGTATGCTCCCAGATATTTTATAATGTTTACTGTAGCTTTAAATGAGATTTCTCATTCTATCTCTTGGTGTTGGATTTTTTTTTTTTTAGTAATATGTAGAAATGCAGTGATTTATTTGGGTTTATTTTGTAACCTGCAACTTTGCCAAAATTGTTTACTATTTCAAGTAGTTTTTTACTAGAATCTGTGGGATTCTTTAAGTATATCATCATAGCATCTGCAAAGACTGATAGCTTAGTTTCTTCTTTGCCTATTCTTATTCCTTCAATTTCTTTTTCTTCTCTTATTGACAAAACTAACATTTCTAGTACCATATTGAATAACAGTGGTGATAATGGACATCCTTGTTTCACTCCTGATCTTATTGAAAATGCATCCAGCTTATCCCATTACATATAATGCTTACTGATAGTTTTAGGCTGATACTGCTTATTATTTTATGAAAGGCTCCATTTATTCCTGTGGGCTCCAGTAGTTTCAATAGGAATGGGTGTTGTATTTTGTCAAAGGCTTTTTCTTTGTCTATTGAGATAATCATATGGTTTTTATTAGTTTTGTTGTTGATATGATCAATAATGTTGATAGTTTTCCTAATATTGAACCAGCCCTGTATTCATGGTACAAATCCTACCTGATCATAATGTATTCTTCTCATGATCATTTGCTGTTTTCTTTTTGCTAATATCTTATTTAAAATTTTTGCATCTATGTTCATTGGAGAAATTAGCCTGTAATTTTATTTCTCTGTTTTGTCTCTTCCTGGTTTAGGTATCAGAACCATATTTGCATCTTAAAAAGAATTTCACAGGACTCCTTCTTCACCAATTTTCCCAAATAATCTGTGTAATATTATAATTAACAGTTCTTTAAATGTTTGATAGAATTCACTTGTAAGTCCATCTGTCCCTGGAGATTTTTTCCTAGGGAGTACATTGAGGGATTGTTCAATTTCTTTTTCTGAGATGGGGTTATTTAAGTATTCAACTTCTTCTGTTAATCTTAGCAATTTATATTTTTTAAAATATTAATCCATCTCACTTAGATTGTCTAATTTATGGGCATAAAGTTGAGCAAATTAATTTCTAATTATTGTTTAAATTTCCTCCTCTTTGGAGGTGAGTTCATCCTTTTCATTTTTGATATTGGTAACTTGGTTTTCCTCTTTCTTTTTCTAAACCAAATTGACCAAAGGTTTATTGATTTTATTGGTTTTTTCATAATACCAACTCTTGGTTTAATTTATTAGTTCAATAGTTTTCTTAATTTCATTTTTTTAGTCTCCCCTTTGGTTTTCAGTGTTTCTAATTTGGTATTTGCTTGGGGATTTTCAATTTGTTCTTTTTCTAGCTTTTTTCAACTGCATGCCCAGATCATCTCCTCTTTCTCTATTTTATTCATGTAGGCATTCAATGATATAAAACTTCCACTGAGAACTGCTTTTGCAGTATCCCATAAGTTTTGGTAGGTTGTCTCATGATTGTCATTCTCTTGAAAGAAATTTTTGATTGTTTCTATGATTTGTTGTTTAACCCACTCATTCTTTAGGATTAGATTATTTAGTTTCCAATTAATTTTTGGTTTATCTTTCCATGGCCTTTTATTGCACATAATTTTTATTTCACTATGATCTGAGATGCATGCATTGACTATTTCTGCCTTTCAACTCTGGATTGTGAGGTTTTATGCCCTAGTACATGGTCAATTTTTGTATATGTGACATTGTGCCATTGAGAAAAAGATATATTCCTTTGTATCCCCATTCAATTTCTCCACAGGTCTATCCAGAGTTTTATTCACTTCTTTAACTTCTTGTTTATTTTGAGGCTAGATTTATCAAGTTCAGAGAGAGGGAGGTTGAGGTCCCCCACTTGTATAGATTTGCTGTCTATTTCTTCCTGTAATTCTCTTAACTTCTCCTCTAAGAATTTGGACGCTATACCACTTGGAACATATATGTTTAGTAATGACATCACTTCATTGTCTATGGTGCCTTTTATCAGGATATAGTTTCCTTTCTTATCTCTTTTGATTGGGTCTATTTCTGCTTTTGCTTTGTCTGAGATTAGGATTGCTACCCCTGCTTTTTTTAAATCAGCTGAAGCACAATATATTCTGCTTCAATCTTTTACCTTTACTCTATGTGTATTCACCCATTCCAAATATGTTTCTTGTAAACAGCATATTGTTTGATTATGGTTTTCAATCCATTCTGCTATCTGCCTCCATCTTATGGGAGAGTTCATCCCATCTACATTCACAGTTATGATTACTAGCTGTCTCTTTCCCTCCATCCTCGTTCCCTCTGTTTATGCTTTTAGTTCTCCCTTCTCCATTCCCCTCCACAATTGAGTTTTAATTTTTGTCTACTACCTCCCTTAGTCTTCCCTCTCTTCTTTCAGCCCCCCTCCCTTTATTTCCCCCTTTCCTTTCCTACTTCTTCCCTCCCTTTTTAACCTCCCCTCATTTTCTTTCTCCCTCTCCTACTGTCTCTAGAGCTAGTTAGATTTCTATACTTAACTGAGTTTGTTGTTCTCTCCTTGAACCAAATCAGATAAGAGTAAATCTCAAACAATGCTCATCTCCCTCCCCTCTTTCTCTCTACTGTAATATGTTTTTGTGCCTTTTTCTGTGATGTAATTTACCTTTCTCTGCCTCCTCATTTTCACATCCTTCATTACAATCCATTCATACCCTTAAGTCACATTTTTATCATCATATCATTTAATTTATACCCACTCCCTCTCTCTATGTATATCCCTTTTATATATCATAATAAATATACAAGTTTCAAGATCAACAGCTCTCATCTTCCCTTCTAGGAATGTAATATTGAATAACAATTTTTTTCCCCATGTTTACCTTTTTATGCCTCTCTTGAGACTTATGTCTGAAGATCAAATTTTCTATTGAGATCTGACTTTTTCATCAGGAAGTTCTGGAAATCCCTTATTTCACTGAATGTCCATCTCCTTGCCTTAAATATTAAGCTTAATTTTGCTGGGTAATTGATCCTTGGTTGTAGTCCCATCTCCTTTGCCTTATGGAATATTATATTCTAATTCCTCTGGTCTTGTAATGTAGAAGTTGCAAGGTCCTATGTGATCTTGCCTGTCGCTCCTCAATATTTGAATTGTTTCTTTCTTGCTGCCTGCTGTATTTTCTCCTTCACTTGATAGTTCTGGAATTTGGCAACGATATTTCTTGGTGGTGTTATTTTGGTGAACAGTGGATTCTTTGATTTGCTATGGTGGGGTCTGTGTTGGTACAGCCTGTGTGCTGGTACAATCTATGCACTGTGCACTCCATTAGCCCTGTGCACCAGAACCTTCCCATCGACCTTCCAGACTGTTCTGAGTTGGAAATCTACCACACTCTGTCTCCTATTGGATTGTGCCACTCTAAAATTTGTTCAGATTCTCTTTTTAGAGATATCTGAAGGAGTTTGTTTTAGAGCTTAGGTAAATAGTTGCTCTCACTCTGCCATTTTGGCTCTGCCTCCCAGAAAAGAAGTCTTTGATTCAATTTCTGGGAGCCAAGATGGTGGGGTGAGCAACAAGCCGCTGTAACTCTCTCATATTAACCTCCAAACAACCATAAAATAGCATCCCAAACAAATCTGGGAACAGTAGAACCAGCAGAAGGACAGGGTGAGACAATCTTTGAGTCCAATAAACTTGTCAGAACAGCAGGAAAGGTCTGTCTAACTCAGAATAAAAGGGAGCACAGTCCAAGACAGGAAGCATCCCAGTAAGCCAACTGCAAGCCACACCTCAGTAAACCACCAGGAGACCCTGAGCCCCAGTGCATGGAGAAGGACCCATCATGCACCTCAATATAGCCATGAGAGTGGGCAGATTCCAGCTCTGAGAACCATCCTTTGCTTCATCATAGCCATGGGCCAACAGGCAACTTCCAGGGGCCAGACCTCCATGTACTTCAGTGTAGCCCAGAGCAAACAGGTAGATGCCAACCTTATTGGGTGCCTAAGCAAACAGTCAGGGTGGGTAAGCATCATATGCTTCAGTGCAGCCTTGGGCAAACAGGCAGTTGATAGTGGCCAGACCACCAAATGCTTCAGTGTATCCCCAGGGAAATGCAGACACACCCCACTGGCCTCAGCACATGTCAGACACCAGCACTAGGACTTTGACAGCACCAGATAAACTGCCAGACCTTTATAGCCTTTAGCAGTGATAGCCACACCCACCTCCACTCCACCCCCTCAGCACACTGCCAGACATGAGTGTCCCCTGTGGGCCTTAGGGAAACATCAGTGCAGCACCAAGTAAACAACAAGCACCTGCAGCTTCAGGCACAAGAAGCCTGAAAGAATGCCCTTTCCACTCTGGGAGCAGAGTTCAAATTAAAAAAGAAAAAGACAAAATGCCAAAAAAAGATGAGCAAACAACAACAACAACAAAAAAAGATTCTGACCATGTTATGATGACAAGGAAGAGCAAGAAAAACTCAGAAGAGGACAACTTTATAGAAACACCTATGGGCACAATCCTGAAGTGGTCTCAAGCCCAGAAAGAACTCATGGAAGAACTCAAAAAGGAGCTTAAAAGTTATATAAGATAGATAGAAGAAAAATTGGGAAAGGAAATGAGAGTGATTCAAGAGAATTACGAAAGAAGAGTCAACAGCTTGGAAAAAGAAAACAACTTCCTAAAAAGTACAACTGACCAAATGGAAAATGAAGTACAAAAGCTAAATGAGGAAAACAGCTCCTTAGAAGTTAGAATTAGGCAAGTGGAAGCTAATGATTCTATGAGACATCAAGAATCAATCAAACAAATTCAAAAGAATGAAAAGAATGGAAAAAATGTAAAATGTCTCATGGGAAAAAAACTGACCTGGAAAATAAATACAAGAGGGAAGATGTCAGAATTATTGAACTACCTGAAAACCATAATCAAAATGAGGACCTGGATAGCATCTTTCATGAAATTATCACAGAAAACTGCCCTGATATACTGGAATCAGAGGGTAAATTAGGCATTGGATGAATCCACCAATCACCTCAGGAAAGGAATCACAAAACAGAAACTCCAATGAATGTTATAGCCAAAATTTAGAACTATCAGGTCAAGAAAAAAGTGTTGCAAGTGGTAAAAAAGAAGCAGTCTAATTATCAGGGAGCCACAATCAGGATTATATGGGACTTGGCAGCTGCAACATTTAAAGATCAGAGGTCATGGAACATGATATTCTGGAAGGCAAATAAGCTAGGGCTATAATCAAGAATCACTTACTTGGTGACATCAAGCATACTACATTAAGGGAAAAGGCCATTTAATGAAATAGAAGGATTTAATAAGGAGAAGACAAAAATTAAACCAAAAATCTGATCTCCAGTATCAACACCCAAGAGAAGCCTAAAAAGGGAAAAGAAAATGCAAGGTATTCAGTGGAAATGAACTGTTTACATCCTTACATGGGAAGATGATACTTGTAATTTTTATAAATTGTTTCACTAATGGTATAACTAGAAGGAATATACATAGACAGAGGGTTCAGGTATAAGATGAATTTGAAGGAATGAAATAAAAAATAATTAGGGAAAGGGGAAGAGGACTATACTGGGTGCAGAAGGAAGGGAGAGGTAGAATGGGGTAAATTATTTCACATGAAGAGGCATGAAAAATGTATTATAGTTGAGGGGAAGATGGGAGGGTGGGTGATAGGCATTTTTTGAACCTTACTCTGTTCAGTATTTGCTCAAAGAGGGAATAATATACATGATCATTGAATACAGAAATCTGTCTTACATGACAGGGAAGTAGGAGGGGAGAAGATTAAGTAAAATAGGGTGGGGAGGACTGACAGAAGGGAGGGCAGATCAGGCGACAGTAGACAAAAGTAAAACACTGGTGAGGAGAGAAAGGGTGAAAGGAAAGAGGACAAACAGGAAGAAAAATAGGATGGAGGGAAATACACAGTAATCATAACTATGGATGTGAATGGGATGAATTCTTCCATAAAATGAAAGTGGATAGCAAAGTGGATAAAAAACCAGAATTCTGCAATATGTTGTTTAAAAAAAACATACTTGAAACACTAGGAACACATGGCATAAAGGTAAGGGGATAGAGTAGAAAGTTTTATGCTTCAGATGAAGTAATAAAAAAAAAGCAGTAATAGCAATCCTGATCTCAGACAAAAAGCAAAAATAAACTTAAAAGAGATTAAAAAGGAAATTACATCTTGCTAAAAGGGTATCATAGACAATGAAACAATATCAATCCTAAACATATGTGTACCAAGTGGTTCAGAATCCAAATTCTTAAAGGAGAAGTTAAGTAAGTTACAGGTAGAAACAAACAGCAAAAATACACTAATGGAGGACCTCAAATGTCCCCTCTTAGAACTCAATAAATCCAACCAAAAAATGAACCAGAAAGAAACTAGAAAAATTAAATATGACAGACCTTTGGAGAAAACTGAATGAGAACAGAAAGGAATATACCCTTTTTCTTTCAGCAGCACATTGTACCTACACATAAAATGATCGTGTATTAGGGCATAGGAATCTCAAAATTAAATGTAGAAAGACAGAAGTACTAAATGTATTTTTTCAGATTATAATGCAATAAAAATTACATTAAACAAAGGGCAGTGGAAAGATAGATTAAAATTAATTGGAAACTAAATAATATAATCCTAATGAATAAGTGAGTCAGAGAACAAATCATTGAAACAATCAATGATTTCGTTAAAGAGAATGACAACAATGAGACACCATACCAAAATTTATGAGATACAGTCAAAGCAGTATTCAGGGGAAAATTTTTTTTCTAAATTCTTACATCAACAAAATAGAAAAAGAACAGGTCAATGAAATACAACTAAAAAAGACTAGAACCCAATGTGTTTTATGGCACAAATGTGGTACAGATAAGAGCTAAAACAGAGAAAGAAAATTATACACCAATTTCTCTAATGAGAGAGAATTTTGAACAAAATACCAGCAAGACGATTATAGTAATATATCACAAGGATTATGCATTATGTTCAGGTGGGATTTACTTGAGGAATTCAGAGTTGGTTCAACACGAGGAAAACTATCAATATAATTGACCATATCTATAACACAACTAACAGAAATCATATGATTATCTCAATAGATGCTGAAAAAGCTTTTTGGCAAAATAAGGCACCCATTTCTATTAAAAAAGAATAGAGAGTATAGGTATAAATGGAGCATCCCTTAAAATCATAAGCAGTATCTGTCTAAAACCATCAATACAATCATTATTTGTAAGGCAGATAAGCTAGGAGCCTTCCCAATAAGATTAGGGGTGAAGCAAGGATGCCAGTTATCACCACTACTATTTAATATGGAATTAGACATGTTAGCTATAGCAATAAGAGAAGAAAAAGAAATGGAAGGAATTACAATAGGCAAAGAAGAAAAACACTGTCACTCTTTATAGATGATATGATGGCATATTTAGAGAATCAACTAAAAATCTGAAATAATTAACAACTTTAGCAAAGTTGTAGGAGGTGAGAGAAACTCACATCAATCATCAGTATTTCTTTATATGGCCAATAAAGTTTAGTAGCAAGAGACAGAAAGAGAAATTCCATTTAAAATAACTGCAAAGAATGTAAAATACTTGGGAGTCTACTTGCCAAGAGAAACCCAGGAACTATATGAACACAATTAACAAATACTTTTCACAGAAATAAAGTCATATCCAAATAATTGGAAAAATATGAATTGCTGATGGGCAGGCCGAGACAATATAATAAAAATGACAATTCTGCCTAAACGAATTTATTCAGTACTGCCATACCAATCAAATAACCAAAACTTTATTTTATAGAGTTAGAAAAAATAACAAATTTCATCTGAAAGCAGAAAAAATCAAGAACATCAAGGGTATTAATGAACAAAAATACAAGGGAAGATGGCCTAGAAATATCAGATTTCAAACTGTAACATAAAGCCGAAATCATCAAAACTATTTGATATTGGCTAAAAAGTGGAGTGGTGGATCAGTGGAATAAATTTTGTATACAAGACACAGTAGTCAATGTCATAGTAACCTAATGTTTGATAAACCCAAAGACGCCAGCCTTTGAGATAAAAGGCTATTTAACAAAAAATATTTGACTATTTGACAAAAACTGCTGGGAAAACTGGAAAACAATAGGACACAAACTAGGTATAGATCCACATCTCACACCCTATACTAAGAGAAGGTCAAAATGGGTGCATGATTTAGACACAAAGGGTGACAGTAGAAAGCAAATTAGAAGAGCAAGGAATAGTCTACCTGTTAGATCTATAGGGAAGGGAAGAATGACCAAACAAGAGATAGCATTACAAAATATAAAATAGATCATTTTGATTATATTAAAATAAAAAAAAACCCTTTCATTCAAATAAAATCAGCACAACCAAGATTAGAATGAAAGCAGAATGCTGGGAAACAATCTTTACAGCAAGTGTCTGATAAAGGCCTCATTTCTGAAATATATAGAGTACTGAGTCAAATTTATAAGACTGCATTCCCTAATTTACAAATGACTAAAGATTATGAACAAGCAGTTTTCTGATGGAGAAATCAAAGCTATCTATAGGCATACCAAGAAGTGTTCTAAATCACTATAGATTAGAGAAATGCAAATTAAAACAACTCTGAGGCACCACTTCACACCTATCAGATTGGCTAATATGAAAAAAATGAAAATGATAAATGTTGGAGAGGATGCGGAAAAATTGAGACACTAATGCGCTATTGGTGGAGTTGAGAACTGATGCAACTATTCTGGAGAGCAATTTAGAACTATAAACAAAGGGCAATCAAACTTTGCATGCCCTTTGATAAAACAATACCACTACTAGGTCTGTATCCCAAAGAAATCATGAAAAAGGGAAAAAGACATACATGTGAAAAGTATTTATAGCAGTCGTTTTTTTGGTGACAAAGTATTAGAAATGGAGGGGATGCCTATCAATTGTGGAATGGCTGTATAAGTTGTGGTATATGAATATAATGGAATACTATTGTGTGACAAGAAATGATGAGCAGGAAGATTTCAGAAAAACCTGGGAAGACTTGTACTAACTGATGAAAAGTGAAATGAGCAGAACCAGGAATATACTGTACATAGTTTCAGCAACACTGTGTGATGATTAACTATGAATGACTCAACTCTTCTCAGCAATGCAGTGATCCAAGACAAGTATAAAGGACTCACGAAGGAAAATGCTATTCACATCTAGATAAAGAACTGATGAACTCTGAATGCAGATTGAAATACACTCTTTTCCCACTTTATTCTTTGTGGTTTTTTCCCCTTTTGATCTGTTTCCTCTTTCACAACTGTGACTATGGAAATATGGTTTACATGACAGCACATATATAACCTATATCAAACTGCTTATCATTTTTGGAAGAGTGGAGGGGAGAGGAGGGAGAAAAATTTGGAACTCAAAATCTTATAAAAATGAATGCTAAAAGTTGTCTTGACATGTAATTGGGAAAAAAATAAAATAATATAAAAAAGGGCCTCACAAAAAAAAGGAAAGGATTCTTTGTCTGGTCTTAAAGGGACCCTGCTGAAGTTCATTAAGTAAGGGAGACCTGTGGTTAGTCTTGTACTTTTGAAGTATCACTTTGGTGAGGAAGTCTTGAGGAGAAAGCAAGGATTTGCATTTTAAAGATTTTTGAGTTGTTTGAATTTTAAGATTCTGATGTGAGTACAGGACCACTAAGTAGGTATGAGACAAGAGAATAGGAACATTATTTATTCACTGTAACTCTGTATGAAGTTTACATTAGGGACTGATTTGAATAGCATAATAAGAAAATTTGACTATAGCACTTTTAGAATTTGTTGGCATGGTAGGACAGGAGTTGTAAGACACCAGTTCACAAAAGATTTTCAAAGAATTCCTGGCTTTCTGATCCTAAGGTTGGTACCAAGCTGCCTTTTCAAGTTGAAAAGCAATAGAATGATGTAAGTACTCCAGAGTCGTCACTGCATGTGAACCAAAGGCTCACTTATTAAAATTTTCCCACTGAAAAGCAACATGTATTTTGGTATCATAGAGACACATTGAGGTTTTTCCAAAACAAAATAAAAGTTAATATAGTTCAATAGGAAATTCAATAATTATTCCAGTTCTTGGTCAAAGCATTTCCTTTTGCTAGACCTCAGAATTTTTATCTACAAAAGGAAGGAATTGAGCTAGGACATTTCTAATGTGTCCTTCCTGATCTGGGGAGAGAATTGTGCCTCTGGGGAAGTTTATAATTGTAATCTGCTAGAAAGCAGTAGAACTGCAAACATCACCAGAGAATTTGAGCTACAGGTATTATAACAATGGTCCTGGGAGCTGAGCTCCTGGATACCCATGTAGGGCACTGGAAATGGAGCACTGGAGGATATTAAGTGGGACCAACAAGTAGTGAGCACTGCTTCATATAAGCTAAGAGAAACCACAGGGTAGTGAATACTTGGTCTTCCTCCTTTTTCTACAGTCCCAATCAGGACATTACTTAAAGTAATAAAAACTGAATGAATCTCTGGGTAGAATGTCGCCTAATAGAAAAGAAGGATCTCTTGATTGTCTAGATTTGGACGTGAATGCTTTAATTTTAAACCAAAAAAAATACGTTTTGACTCTTGTGCACCTCAGTGCTTGGAAGGGGACACTGATGAGTACTCATGGGTAGTGATATATTCTAAGGTTCCTAAATTTCACCTGACTAGGGAGAAATAGTTAAAGAAGGGAGAGACCTCCAAATTGTATGTGAGTCCTTCATATGGCATAGAAGCCTCTCATGAAATAATAATTTTATTAAATAATATTTAGTTTAAAACTTATCACTTCTACCCTCTTTATGTAATATTGGCTGGTATTATGAATCATCGTCATATTCTCTCCCTTTTCTCCCCCCTCCTACTCCTCCATAGGCCCAGTATATTTTATTCATGTGGATGGTAAAATGAAAACTTACCACAAAGGGTCAGTTAGTGAAAATGCAGAAATGACGCTTCTACTATTCTATCTTGAAGGGATTTTGTGGATTAGAAAATTTCTTTCTTTGTCTCTCTGCACTCCCCAAGGACTAATGAGCTGTTTTTGTTTTGTTTTCTTTTGCTTCCTCTTGTCTCAAGTGGAACCTTGGTACAGTTGAGAATAAGAGGTTTCTTTAACAAGGGTCTGCATATAATTGGGTCTTTAATTGAGTGATTTCTTCACTGCAGGACCTGATGGTTTATTTACACTGTCCTGAGGCATTGAAGTATCCTCTGGCACCATGGCTTCCAGTACCATAGAAAAGGTAGCTTTTTAATACTTCCTGAAGAACCGAACTCCAGAGTTTGGAAGTCTCTGCTTGGTTTCTGTTTATGCTCAAGAGAAGAGCAGAGGGGAAGAGGAATCAATAGTTTGTTCCCTCTATGGATTTGCTGCTCATTTTACACAGCTGGCTGGATATTGCTGTGTTCTGATGTGATGTTCCTTCCATTTCCACTGGGACTCTGAAAAACTCAATGCATCTATCTGAGAAAAAAGTTAGGTTTTCTCCCTCTGGGATCATCATCTCTCAAAAGATTTCTTTTAAATAACAGAACTATTGGATGTTAGAGCTATAAAGGTCTTAGAATGAAAAAATAAAATATTCGGAATGTAAAATGTTGAAAACAGAACATCATAACTGATTTGGGACAGAGAATATAAATATTACAGGAAGAAGAGAACATGGGATGTGGAATGTCAGATATGAAAAAGACTTTAGACTTGTACAACCTAGCGTACAATTTTAGAGCTGTGAAGGAATTTTTGCAATGAGCACTAATTTATTCAAATTTGTTACTAAAAATCAAGATGTATTTTGATGTCATAGATACAAATTGAGTTTGTTCAGAACAAAACAAAAGTTAACATAATTCAATGAGAAATTCAATAATGATTCCAGTTCTGTCCTTAATAAACTATGTAGTCTTCTCCAAAACACTTCCTTTTATTGGACTTCAGGGTCTGTATCTGTAAAATGAAGGAATTGAGCTAGGATGTCCTTTATCTGACATTTTATGTTCTAAGGCACCTTCCAACTCTAATACTTTATGTTTTATGTTCTATGGGCACTTACAGGTTTGACATTCTATGTTCCTAATTCCCTTTCACCCTGACATTTAGAATATAAAATTTATGTTCTCAAGTTATATTTTTATCACCAACATTCTACATTATCAATTCCCGTTTACTTCTGACTTTCTATAATTCTGTGATGGTGCATCTTTTCCCTTTTGTCATGGAAACTTGTATAAGAAGATAGATCTCCAGGGACATTTAAAACAGCTAGTTTTTTAAAAAAACTAAATCAACCAAAAAGCAGTTATGAAATATCTGTTATTTGTAAAACACAACAGTTTCCCTTGGGGGAAATAAAATTCTAATTTCAAGGAGCTGATATTCTATCAGGAGCAATAATATGTATATTTGTAAGTAATAAATTAAAATATGCACAAATTACATTCAAGATAATTTGAATTTAGGAGAGGCACTAGCAGTTGGGGGAATTAGCAAAGCCTCCTACAAGACTTGGGTGATGAGTCTGGTGAACATGGAAGGCTAATCTGTAATGGAGGACCAATGAAACAAACTCCAAGGAGTTCTAGGAATTCAATCATCATCTTGGCTAGCTCTTTCAGATGCTGCCTACTCCAACTTTAATAAATATATGGCTCAAAACTCTTCACAATAGGTAATCTGACTCAGAGTTTTGGCCTTAATCTTTAAGCAGGATGTCAAAGAGCACTTAAAATGACCTGACTTTTCTAGGGACTGAGGAAGTCCCTTATTAAGCAAGATGAAGGAAAGCTTGAGTAGTCTTAGTAAATTGCCTTCAAAGGACATGAAGACATCATGTGAGTGAGTGAATACTTTGACAAAGAATAAAATGAGTGATAATGTATTTGAATGGAATCAGAAGGGGTTTGTGTTAGACATGCTCTATCTTCTAGAACTTGCTGAGAACTGTGTCCCCTGGTTTGGGTGCTGTCTTTTGTGCTCGAGATGCAAAATGATATCATGATGTCAGGGTTGGGGTATAGTATGTCTAGTTATGGCTGATCAGACCAGTGAAAGGTCAGAAGATTCTACCACAGGTTGGACACAAATAGTCCATATGAACATTTGAAGTGGAGATGTCCCTAAATTTGTGCATCTCAGGTTTCTTTTGAGCTACTGAAGTTTGGCTTTATTCATAGAACACAGTGTCTTCTTTAATGCCATCCTTTGATGGCATTCTTTCCAGTACATCCTTTCCAATACTGAATGTACCTCCTTTTGTTCTTTTCTCCTCCCCCTGTACTCATTGATCCTGTTGAAGGAGTTGGGATACTCCTTTCTCCCTGTTGCCACATTCAGACTCTCTCTTTACTGTTATCACTCAACAACTCCTTTGATTTTCACCCAAACCATATCCTAATGACTATTATCTACCTCCCTCCAGGATACTCTTTTGCCTTTCTCAATTAATTTAATGTCTGTTTCATAGTCTTTCTCTCCATGCATTTCCTACCCTTGTGCTAGGGAACTACAACATGAATATTGTTGTTTTCTCAACCACTCTAACTTTTCAGTTTCTTAATATACTCAGCTCCCATGTACCTCTATGCTATGTCCTCCCATATACCTCTCTGATTATGTCTTTACCTTTTCCATCACCCATAAGTATTTTACTTTTGTGTCCATGAACTCCAAAATTCCTTTATCTCATTATCTTTCTTGTCTCTCAAATGTCTTGCTAGGAAGAAGTTATGCAATTACTCTCACTGGGTCTATTACAAATTTATGTTATCTAGTTTCAAAAGGACTCTCATTCCAGCAAGGCAAGCCTTCTATTCCTCCATAGTGGATTAGCTATCCTATGCTTATAACAATTTCTTCTCATCTTCCATAGCATCCCTTCTCAGCTGGGAACCTCACTTTGCTGAGAAAATCAAGGCTAATCCCCTTGATCCCTCTCTTCTCCCACTTTCCTAACATCATCTCCCTGATGATATCATCTTCCAATATGTCCATTTTTATTCTAGTCTCTGATGCAGAATTGAACCTTTTCCTTGACAAAGTCAACCAATGGGTTCAATTACCATCTTGATACTAACCACTCTCCAGATGATGTGTTCCAATCTGGTTCTTTCCCTGACTTCCAGTCCTGCATCACAAATAGGCTACTGGACAATTTGAACTGACTGTTCTATAGCCGAAACTCATGATATCCAAAATGGTACTCACTATCTTTACCACAAATCCATTCCTCTTACAAATTTTTATTTTAGTATTGAAGGCATCATCCTAGATTGAAACTTCAATGTTGTCCTCAATTCTTCATTCTCACTTGACTCCACATATCCAATCATCTGACAAATCTCATTTCTAGGTTTGTATCTTTTTTTATTGCTCCCCTCCACTCCCACAGCCACCATTCTAGTTTAGACCCCCATCTCTTGCTTGTATCATTTTAACTAGTTTTCTATACTAAGATCTCTTTATCTCAATCCATATTCCACAAAGTTGTCCAACTGATTTTTAAACAACATTTTTAAAGTTGTACATTTGTAATAATGTAAATATATTTGCACATTAGTCATGTTGTGAAAGAAGAAATAGAGCAAAAGGGAAAGGCCACAAAACACACACACACACACACACACACACACACACACATATAGAGAAAAAGTGAAAATAGTATTCCTCAATCTGCATTCAGACTCTGCAGCTCTTTCTCTGGAAAAAGTCTCCTTCAGGAGACTTTTTGAATTGTCTTGGATATTTGTGTTGCTGATCACTGTGTTTCTGAGAAGAGCTAAGTCTATTATAGTTAATCATTGTACACTGTTGCTGTTTCTATGTATAATGTTCTCCTGGTTCTGCTCATTTCACTCAGCATCAGTTAATGTAAGCCTTTCTGTACCTGTTCACCATTTAAAAAAATTAATTTACTTTCAGTTTTCATGTTCACTTCCACAATATTTTGAATTTCAAATTTCCTCCCCATCTCTTCCCTCCCCCCACTTCAAGGACATCATGCCTTGTGATTACCCATTCTTATCCCCTTCCCTTCTATTTTCTTGTAGGGCAAGATAGATTTCTATACCCCATTGCCTATATATCTAATTCCCTAGTTGCAAGTAAAAATGATTTTTAGCATTCATTTTTTAAAGCGTTGAGTTCCACAGTCTCTCTCTTCCACCCAGCACAACCAACCGTCATTGAGAAGGCAAGCAATTCAATATAAGTTATGCATGTGTAGTCATGTGAAACACTTCCTCAGCATGTTGTTGTGAAAGAGTAACTATATTTCCCTCTATCTTGTCCTGCCCTTCATCTATTCCTCTCTCTCCTTTGAACTGTCCCTCCACAAAAGTGTTTGCTTCTGATTACCCCTTCTGCCAATCCACCATCTTTTCTATTACCATTCCCCTTTTCCCCTTTCCCCTGCTTTCCTGTAGGATAAGAAGGATTTCCATACCCAAATGAGTGTATATGTTATGACCTCCTTAAGCCAAATGTGATGAGAATAAGGCTCACTTATTCCTTCTCACTTTCCCCTCCATTGTAAAAGCTCTTTCTGACCTCTTTTTACGTGAGATGATTTACTACATTCTACCTCTCCCTTTCTCTTTCTCCCAGTACATTCCTTTCAATGCTTAATTTTATTTTTTAGATATCCTCCCTTCATTTTCAGTTCACCCTGTGCCCTCCATCTATCTATCTGTCTGTCTGTCTATCTGTCTATCTATCTTTCTATCTATCTATCTCTTTGTCTGTCTGTCTATTATCTACCTATCTATTCACATATTCACTCACATTACTCTAATACTGAGAAAGGTCTCATGAGTTACAAATGTCATCTTTCTATGTAGGAATGTAAACAGTTCGACTTTAATAAGTACCTTGTGGTTTCTCTTTCCTGTTTACCTTTTCATGCTTCTCTTGATTCTTTTTTCTCTTTTTTCCCAAAATTGATTAATTTATTTGTTTTCAGTTTTCAATAATTGCTTCCATAAGTTCCAAATTTTCTCCCCCCTCACTCCTCCCTTCCTCCCCAAGATGACGTATAATCTTATATGGGCTCTATGCACACATTCCTGTTAAACACATTTTCACATAAGTCATGTTGCATAGAAAAATTAAAATGAATGGGAGAAACCTTCAGAGAGGGGGAAGTTAAGGTCCCCTACTAGCATAGTTTTGCTGTCTATTTCTTCCTGTAACTCCCTTAACTTCTCCTCTAAGAATCTGGATGCTTACTGCTTCTTCCCTCCCTTCTAACCACATCTTCCCTTTTCTTACCCTTTCCCCTCTTACTGCCCATAGGGAAAGCTAGATTTCTATACTTAACTATGTTATTCCCTCCTTGAACAAGATAAGATGAGAGTAAAGCTCAAACAATGCTCATTTCCCTCCCTTCCTGCCCTCTAGTGTAATATGTTATTGTGCCTCTTCATGTGATATAATTCACCCTTTTCTACCTTCTTCTTTCCTCTTCTCCCTTTGTACCCCTTAATTAGCTTTTTTTATCATCACATCAATTAATTTATACCCATAACCTCTAACTATGTATATCACTTTAAAATGTCATAATAAATAAATGATTCTCAAGATTAACAAGTATCACCCTCCCATACAGAGATGTAAATAGTTTGTCTATATTAAATAGCAAGATTTTTCTTTTTTTTTTCCTGTTTGCCTTTTTACACCACTCTTGAATCTTGTATTTGAAGATCAAATTTTCTATTGAGCTCTGGCCTTTTCTTCAGAAAGGTCTGGAAATCCCTTATTTCACTGAATATCCATCTCCTTGCCTGAAAGATTATGCTCAATTTTGCCTAGTAATTGATCCTTGCTTGTAGTCCAAACTCCTTTGCTTTATGGAATATCATATTCCAATCCCTCTGATCTTTTAATATAGACAGTGCAAGGATCTGTGCGGTCCTGACTATAATGCCTCATTATTTGAATTATTTCTTTCTGTTTTTCTTGCAATATTTTCCCCTTGAGACCACTTCATATGCCCTTTTGAGGTTTCAGATGTAGGTATAGTATCAATGTTGTCCTCTTCTGAATTTGTGTTTTGATCTTCCCTGTCCCTATAGTAAGATTCTATGATCTTTGCTTTTCTAATTTGCTTCTTGCTCATGGTGATTGCCTTTTTCCTGGCTTTTAAAGTAGATTTCTGTTTCTGGGACACAAGGAGCTTGGTCCCACATATCTTGTATTGGGAGCTAGGGGCATGATTACTAGCTTTGTATGCTGTGGCCTCTGGTTCTTTCAACTAGAAACTATATAATACTGCAGCTTGCCTGGTGATGAGCCGGGTGTGTGCCAAGACTGAGGCCAGGTGAAAATTATTTGAGTTTCCCAGGGTTACACAAGCTTCTGCTTGTGGAGTAGGATATGGGGGAGAGGTAGTCTGGCAACTAGAGGTTTCTTTCTCCCCTAGGGTTGCACTAGAACACAGGCAGGCTCAGCAGCTGGTGAACCCCATCTGGGCTGGTGTCTTCCCAATTCCCCTGGCTGTACTAAGTCATGCCTGGGGTCCTGGTGTTGGTGCTTACTGGCTTCACCTCTCTGGGGCTCAGGATCTCCTGCTAGTTTGCTGAGGTGGGACTTGCTGGGATTCTCTTGGTCCTCTTCAACCACAGCAAGAGGGACTCTTCACATCAGTCTCCCTAGCTGCCCAAGATAAAAGCCTGCTGTACCCTTTCTGATGGTTTCAATATTCATAGATTTTTTTCCTGGGGCAATATTTTCTGGGATTTTCAAGATCAACAAGGGAGGGTGGGAGCACTTACAGTTTACTCTGCCATCTTTCCTCTCAGAAGTTCAAGTAGGTGACTTTCAAACATTTAGTCTGTGGACTGATAGCACCAGGAGTGGTTAATGTTGCTGCGTCAAGCCCTGCACTCCTCTTTCAGCCAGCTCCTCCAAACTCCTGTTTTGTGCTGAGAGGTCTGGGAATCTGCACTGCTACTGTTGATTCAGAGGACTCAGGGCTGTTCCTGCTCTGCTCATGGCAGAGTTAGTGCTGGTGCAGCCTATGCACTCTCCTAGCCTGGTGTAACAGATCCTTCTATTAACTTTTTGGGCTGTCCTGGGCTGAAAATTTGTTACACTCTGTCTCCTAGTGGATTCTGTCACTCTAAAATTTGTTCAGATTCTCTTTTTAGAGGTCTCTGAAGAAATTTGTGGAAGAGCTCAGGTGAATCTCTGCTTTCACTAACTCATCTTGGCTCTGCCCCTGTTTCTCTTGATTCTTGCATTTGAAAGTCAAATTTTCTATTCATCTCTCATCTTTTCAACAAGAATACTTGGAAGTCCTCTGTTTCATTGAAGTTCTGTTTTTTTTTTCACTTGAAGTATTATTATACTCAGTTTTGCTGGGTAGGTGATTCTTGCTTTTAATTCTAGTTCCTTTGATCTTGGGAATATCATATTCCAAGTTCTCTGATCCCTTAGTGTAGAAGCTGCACTTGTGTTATCCTAGTTGTGTTTCCACAACACTTGAATTATTTCTTTCTGGCTCCTTGCAATATTTTCTTCTTGACCTGGGAACTCTGGAATTTGACTACAATGTTTCTTAGAGTTTTCCTTTTGAGATCTCTTTCAGGAAGTGATCAGTGAATTCTTTCAATTTCTATTTTTCCCTGTGGCTCTAGAATATCAGGACAGTTTTCCTTGATAATTTCTTGAAGTATGATATCTATGCTCTTTTTTTGACCATGACCTTCAGGTAGTCCAATAATTTTAAAATTATCTCTCTTGGATTCTAGGTCAGTTGTTTTTCCAATGAGATATTTCACATTATCTTCTATTTTTTCATTCTTTTTATTTTTATTTTTTAATTTCTTGATTTCTCATAAAGTCATTAATTTCCATTTGCTCCATTCTAATTTTTAGGGAATTTAGGGAAATTATTTTCTTCATTGAGTTTTTTGACTTCCTTTTCCATTTGGTCAATTATGTGTTTTAAGACATTCTTCTCCCCATTGACTTTCTGGAACCCTTTTGCCATTTGGGTTAGTCTAATTTTAGAAATGTTATTTTCTTCAGGTGTTTTTTTGGAGGGGGTCTCCTTTAGCAAGCTGTTGACTCATTTTTCATGATTTTCTTTCATCAGTCTCGTTTATCTTCTATCTTGTCATTTATCTTCTCAAGTTTTCCTCTGCTTCTCTTATTTGATTTTCAAAATCTTTTTTGAGTTCTTCCATGGCCTGAGACCAATTCATATTTTTCTTGGAGACTTTGGGTGCAGGAACTTTGACTTTGTTGTCTTCTTCTGGTTGTATGTTTTGATCTTCCTTTTCACCAGGAATATAAGTAAACACCTTTTCACCAAGAAAGTAAGATTCTATAGTCTGATTTTTCCCCCCATTTGCTCATTTTCCAAGTCAATTACTTGACTTTTGAACTCTTTGTTAAGTGGAAGGTGTGTAACCCTGTAATGGTGATTTAAAATGGGAAAATCTTTCCTATTAATTAATAAACTCATGTGATTTGTTTAAATTACATGGAGGCCTGTCACATTGCTGAGTGGATGGAACAGAACTGAGGGGAAATTGGTCAGGCTGGTCAAAGCTGGGAAGGACACAGCAAATAGACAGGCAGTCTTGTGTGTGTTTGTTTGTGGGAAGGCTCCAGCAGGGGTTGGGTGGAGGAGGCCTGGGAATGGCTTTGTCCCCTGCAATGGTAATGCATATTGACTTCTTGGTTACTATGGCTGATTTTGCTTTCTGGTTTTGGAATTTGGCTTTCTGGTGTCTGAAAAAATGTTTTTCTTCTGCCTTCTATATGGAGAGTCTGTTATACTTTGTGATTGAGAACTACACCAGCATATACATAGTCACCACCAGTGCTGTGAATATTGCCTTGGTGATACATTTGGTGTCATGAACAGGGTCATAGGGTATAAAATCTCTATTTGGAGGCAGAAGGATTTAGTGGAACAAATGAATATCCCAGGATGGGAGGAATTATGGTATTTCCCCCTAGCAAAGGAATGGGCTTAAAGCATTGTACCATGTGAAAATTGTGAAGTGATGTTACAAGAGGGAGAGCCTAGAGACTTGAAAAGGTATTTGCAAGTTATACCAATAAGACAAGGGAAAGACTTGGCTGGGATAAGTAGGAGAGTCTGGATTTTACTACTAGGATATTGTATTATGTGTGAAAGCTGAGACAAGCTGCTGAATGAAAAAAAAGTCAGATGAAGAAAGAGTTAAACAGTTTACATGGAAATTCTCAGCATTTGGATTCTCCTTTAAAAGAGTGGGTGAGGGGAGGAGGTCTCAGGTGGAAGGAAAGGCTGTTCATTTAGGCTAAGAAGAAGCAGAAGGCTGGCAAAAGAAGTGTGCATATGACCTTTGTACATACCCACCCTTGTTGCCATGATGATGACTGTCAGGACAATGCATGGGTGGAAAATGTAATTAAGTCAGAGTTGAAAAATGCAACAATATTGTAGGAGGAAACTTCTAAGGCCAAAGCTCTCCTCGTAGTAAGGTAAAAATAAGAGAACCAAGCAGGAAACACAGTGTTTAAGGAGAAAATTGAGAATTTAACTCAGAAGGAGGACATAGATATTTTCAGTCACTTCACCCAAAGGATGGGAGAATTGTTAATATCTTGGATGGTGAGAATCAGTGATGAAGGGGCCAGAGGAGTATCGATAGATGGTGTGGATTGCTTCAAATTTACAAATATGTTAGAATAGTTTTGTACAGCAAGCCTTTAGAGATTACTACATGCAAGGAGGTAACAATACAGCTAATCTATTAACTTTGGCTGCTGAAGGATGCAGTAGGCAGTATCCTACTGACTCTATGTGACCTAAAGGAGATAGATCCTAGTATTCACTTAGGGACTGTATAAAAAAGTTAAAGGAGGAGGCAATGAGGACTGGCATAATGATCAGAGATGCAGATGCATACTGTGATACCCCCTTTGCAGTTTACCATAGGAATATAATAGTGAAGACAGCTCCCCCTGCTTACAAGCACCTAGTTTTGACTCTAATAATTGGGGAAATAGGATATCCTCTTTTAGATAAATTTCCTTAAGAGAGAAGAGTAAATAGCCAGCTGATTCAAAGTCAGAATAGATTGACAAGGAAAGAATCATTTACTGCTCTGTTGAGAGCAGGGTTGATTTTGGAAGCATAGATGGTACTCCAACTAATGAACTATACAGAATGTACCAAGAAAAGGGGTTTGATACTAGACAGAATAGAAAAGTAAGAACTTTCCCTATAGATCCTCCTGAACCTTTGTATCCAAGTTCATCACACCTTCAGGGAGAATAGGAAATTGGCTGAGCTTCAGCTCAGATTAAAGAAATACACAGATAGGATTACAGACCTCATATCAATTTGGCCACATATTGGAAAAATGGATCAAATATGTAACTAGGGCATTAATAGACACTAGGAAGAAGTCTCTCTTATATATGGAAACCCTGATAAGTTTAAACATGGAACTCCTATCAACATCACAGGACAGGGAGGGGCTGAAATAATGATGAAAATTAGACAGTTTCCTAAGAAAGAATATACCATGGTAATTATATTCATTCCTGAGTACATCATTGAAGCAGATATATTGAGAGATATGACTCTAAATTTACCTGAGGCAAGATACCAATTTGCAGTAAAGAAGATAGGAATTAATGAAGTTTTAGTGGGTAAAATAAAAATAAACCCAATCACTTTACCTGAACCTTTTAAAGTAATTACTTCAAAGCAGTGTTGTGTGTCAGGTGGGAGAGATGAAATTACCAATGCTATAAAGGAATATATTGAGGCAGGAGTGTTAGTTTCTACAGTCACTCGATGGAGTAGTCCTATTTGACCATTACAAAAGTCAGATGAGATATGGAGGATAATAGTGGATTATCGACTATTAAATAAGACAACTCCTCCCTTGTAAGCTGCTGTTTCTGATACTGTTATCTTAATAGAAAGGATTCAGAGATATGATGGGACTTGGTATGCAGTTGTTGATTTTGCCAATGCTTTCTTTGCTATTCCAATAGATTCTAAACAATAGAACCAATTTGCTTTCATTTGGCAGGACCAAGAATATATTTTTACATGCTTGCCACAAGGATATCTGCATAGCCTCACTATTTGTCATAGAATTGTGACTGAACATTTAGATGAATTACAGTTACCCGGTATAGAGCTTACCCACTACATAAATAATGTTATGATAGAGGGGAAGAATGTAAAAGAAGTAGAGAAGAGGTTGATGCTTTTAATTGAGCATATGAAAAGCAAAGGGTGGGAAATTAGCCCCGCAAAGATTCAAGGACCAGTTCAAACCATAAAATTTTTGGATATACAATGGAATCAAGGGCTGCAAGGTTCTCCTGCAAGTCTGACAAAAGATTCAGGATTTTTACTATCCCAGGTCCAAAAGTTTATGGGACTATTTGAATATTGGCAACATCATGTACCATATCTAGGACAAATTTTGAAACCCTTATATAAAATTACTAGGAAAGAATATGAATATGACTGGGGACTTGAGCAGAGTAAAGCTTTTGAAGAAGCAAAGGTCACTATACAGTTGACCCTAGATTTATGGCCTATGCAAAGTGACCTGGAGGAATTACAAGTGATTGTACAGGATGAATATGCAAATTGGAGTTTATGGCAAAAACAAGAAAGTTGAAATGTGCCCTTAGGATTTTGGTCTAGAAAACTCCCTTCATCTCGAATTCAACATACCCCTTCCGAAAAGCAGTTGTTAGCTGCATATTGGGCGATGGCAGAGACCGAACAACTGACTTTGGGGCATGAAGTAATATTAAGGCCTTGAAACCCAATTATGTCCTGGGTAATGAGTACCCCAGCTCTTCACAGAATTGGACATGCTCAAGAGGCTAGCATAATTAAATGGAAATGTTATATTCAAAATAGATCTGAAGCAGTCAAAAGTGGAGTTGCTACTTTACATGAATTTATAGCAAATATAGATACTGAGGGAAATGATATACCCCCTGAACCAAAGCAACAGTTGGTACAGTCCTTGGTGAAATGGAATAAGGGATATGATGGATTAACTGAAGAACAAAAGACATGTATGATTTACTGATGGGACAGCAAAATATTTGGTTCACAAAAGACAATAGAAAGTGATAGCCTATAACCTGTATACTAGGCAGACTTTGGAAAGTACTGGGTCAGATGGAAGTAATCAATATGCTGAACTTATTGGAATTACATCAAGCTATCAAAACAGAACAAGGAGGACAGTATTACATATTCACTGATTCATGGGTGGTAGCTAATGAGTTAGCTACATGGATGCCCATGTGGAAAAATCTAAATTGGGAAATTCATGGCAAACCAGTATAGGGCAAAGAATTATAGGAAGATATATGGGACACGTCTTTGGTTACTAATTTGTCAATTTTTCATGTAGATGCTCATGTGACCCTCACCATGCCAGAACATGAGTACTATGCACAAAATGATTGCTACTCAACATATTATCTCTATTCTGACTGATGATATGGTACTAGTGAAATCCATCAAACAACCAGCCATTTAGGGGTCCATGCCACACACCAGCACAAGACTGAAGTATTAGTGTCTTTTATTCATTGCTAAAGCAAGTAGCAGAGGAATGTTATATATGTCAGTTGGAAAAGGAATGAACTATTCCTTGGGGAGTAACTGGAGAGATATCAAGGTGAAAAGTACCAACCCAAATTTGTCAGATAGATAATATTTGACTCCTACCCCAAGATAAAGAGTGCAAATTTATATGTACTTGTGTTGACATCTATTCAAGTGTGCTGGTAACTTGTCCCTATAAGAATGCAACCCAGAAAAACACCTGTAAAAGTCTATATTATGAAAGCCCAATGAAGATCCAAAATGACAATGAGTTACATTTCAAAGATAATGAAATGAAGAGATATTGTATATTAAACAGCATAGAATGGATATATCATATTCCATACTATCCACAAGCTTCAGGGTTAATGGGAAGAATGAATAGATTATTGAAGGAACAGTTAAGGAAGTTAAGTTCTAATAATTGTTATCAACATTGGAAAGATAATTTGTTCACTGCTTTGTGTAATTTTAATAATCGATCATTAGGAGGAAGTACAACAGCAGCCAGAATGATGACCCCCAAATCTGCAAGTTAGAAAACAACAAACACATAAGATCCCAAATATTGGATATTAGACTGTGAAGACAGATGTCCCAGTACCATATCCCAGGACATCTGGTTCAGCTGGATGTGATTTACATTGTTTAGAGGACTTTACATTAGATAGAAAAGAAATAAGAAAAATATCTATTGGAATATGTATGAGAATGACCCAAAATAATTTTGGATGGATATCCAAGGAATATGTGTATTGACTGGAGTGATAGATTCTAGTTATTAAGGAGAAATTATTGTGACATTCCAAAATTTAGGTAAAGAACCCAAACAGTTTTGTAAAAATGGTAGAATAGTTCCAGTAATTATTATTCCTTATGAAAGAATACTCCTTGTGGAAACTGAACCGCCTTCTGAAATAACTAACAGAGGAACTGAAGGACTGGATTCTACTGATAGAATAAAATTGAGAACCAAAGTATGGATAAAACAGAAGCTAGAAGATGTTCCAAAGCCTGCAGAAATTATAGCACATGGGAAAGATAATACTGTATTTAGGAGAAGACGATTACCACATTGTACCCTTAACTCATATATGCTACCACGAATGAGGCTATGATAGTGGGTTCATGGACTCCAGAAGCATGGATGTCCCTATATCTACCCTCTTTCTGGTTATTGTCTCCTTGTTTCTTTTTGGCTTTTCCTCTGTTAAACTCGTAGCTAGATTTGTTTTCAACAGGCTTAATACCCTCCACCTGCAGATGCCTGATTGCTTAAGCCTAATACCACCCCTTGTCCACAATTATGTTGTGTCACCCCTGGACATGGTGTTGACTGAGCTCCAGATGCCAGCTAAAGAATTGACATCTCAAATAGGACCTCTTGGGGCAGGGACAGCTCTACGTCCAATCTCAGCAGGAAGTAGATATTGAAGAAGAGACCTTCATCCCTTACCCCAAAATTCTGGGAGCCATTCATTTGAGGGGGAATGATGGAGACTTGTGCTCAAGCCCCACCCTAAGGTATTGTTTTATGTGCTTATTCTGTGGGATCCCTTTTATATTGTTTTAAGGTTCTGCTGATACCAGTTGCCTAAGATATTGTTTTATATGCTTATTTTCTTCTATCCCTGTTACAATTCTGTTCATACCAGTTGCCCCACTGACCTATGTAATGAATATGAAAGATCCAGGAGCCAAATGTAATGGTAATTTGAATGGGAAAATATTTCCCCTTCATTAATGACCCACGTGACCTGGTTCAATCACATGGAGGACTAAGTCACATGTGGTGGGAGGAGTTTGCTGAGTGGATGGAACAGAAAGGATGGAGCAGAGCTGGGAAGAAGTTGTTCAGGCTAGTGAGAGCTGAGAAGGACACAGGCAAGCAGAAAACGAGATGCATGAGTATATATATTTTTTGTTTGTTTGTGGGAAGACCCCAACAGGGGTGGGGGAGGCTTGGGAATGGCTTTCCCCCATGGAGTGCTAATGTGTATTGACTTCTTGGCTACTATGACTGATTTTGCTTTCTAGTTTTGGGATTTGACTTTCTGGTGTCTGAATAAATGTTTTTCTTCTGCCTTCTATATGGAGAGCCTGTTAAACTTTGTGATTGAGAACTGCACCAGTATGTTCATAGTCACCAAGAGTGCTGTGAATACTGCCTTGGCGATACATGCCCCAAGCTTCATGGGTTTTGTGCAGCTGTTTTCAGAGACATTTCTAGGGATCTGTAAATTTTCAGTTCTTCCAAAATGATATGATGAGAAGAGATATTTACTTCTCTCATGGTCTGTACTCTGGTCTGTGAGCAACTACCAACACTTTTCTGCCTTGAAACTATGAGGAGGATTCCCTCTCCACTGCCTCCACAAGCTCTGCCACGTCAGTGCTACTCCTTGCCCCAGGACTGCCACCCCAGACTGTGACCCACTTGATTTCACAACTTTCTGTAGGCTGAGAACTCCAGAAGTAGCTGCTGCTGTGGAAGTTGCTTCTGCCACCCTAGGTTTGGTGCCTAATCATGCTTCCAAATGAACGACCTTTCCCATTGACCTTTGAAGCTATTTTTGGCATTTGAGAAGTCTGCAAACCACTGCAGCTGCTAGTGATTCAGTCCCTTAAGGCCAACTCTAGCCCTGTATATACTGGCATGGCCCACACTAGACTGTACTACACTCATAACATGATCTGATGGACCCTTTCTGTCAACCTTCCAGATTGTCTTGGGCTGGAAATTTGCTTCAGTCTGTCATTTTGTGGTTTCTGCTGCACCAGAATTTGTTTAGAGTAATTTTTTACAGTTGTACTTAGGGATTTGGGGGAGAGCTCAAGTAGGTCCCTGCTTCTTCTCTGCCATCTTGGCTCTGTCTTCCCAACTGATATTTTTAGAGAGCATATCTCTTTAGTTTTAAAGAGCAGATCTCCTATTCAGTAATTATCAATGACTCCTTCTTACTTATAGCAGTGATTCTCAAACTTTTTGGTTAATGGATACCCTTCAAATGATTGAAGACCTCTAAAAGTTTTTGTTTATATGGATTATATTTACTGATATGTATGTTAAAAATTACATGAAAAAATTTAAAATATTTATTAATTTAAAATAGCAAAAATAAACCCATTATGTAGTAATAAATAACATATTTTAATGAAAATTATATTTTCAAAAAATGTTAATGAGGAATAGAATTGTCTTTTTTTGTTTTTTTTGTAAATCTGTTTAATATCTGACTTAATAGAATGCTGCTGTATCCTCATATCTGCTTCTGCATTCATTCTCTTATGGTATGTTGTTTTGGTTTTAAAAATATGTAAACAAACTGGCATCACACAAATATATCACTGGAAAAGGGAAGAGTATTTTATTTGGCAAATAACTTAATATTATAATGAAAATAGTTTTCATTTTCTGGACCTCCCAAAATAGTTTTAGGGTTTCTGAACCACACCTTGAGAACTGCTGACATAGGATCGTTATAAACTCCTCTGTTTGTTACTTATAGCCTTTAACAACCCTTTCTACCTTTCCCATCTTCTTGCTCATTTCACAATTCCATGTCTATGGTCCAGTCATTCTGTACCACTTGCTGTTTCTCACACATGGTGCTCCATCTCTTGTCTCTATGCTTTTTGAATTTTTATTCCTCCATAACTAGAATCTTTTCACCTTTGCCACTTGAAATACCTAGTTTATGCTCAGACACTATCTTCTGCAAGAGGCTTTTTCTGATTGTTCTTCTAATTGCTCTTTTCTCTCTTCTCTAAGCCCTCTCAGTTGTTAAGGGTTCCTTTCCAGTTTTTTATTCCCAGTGCTTACATCAGTACTTGACACATAATAGGAACCTTTCTTATTGATTAGTCCAAATTTGGTAGGTAGGAGGCATGGTGGATTGAACACTGGACCTAGAGTACAGAAATTCTGAATTCAATTACAGCCTCAGACTCTTATTAGCTTTGTGATCCCAGACAACCCACTTAATTTCTGTCTGCCCCAGTTTCTTCATTTATAAAATGGTGATAATAATAGTACCTATGTCCCAGGATTGTTGTGAGGATCAAATGAAATATTTGCAAAGTGTTTTGTAAACATTAAAGTGCTATATAAATGCTAATGATGATGATGATGACTAACTAATCTGCTTCCAAGGTATTTGAGCATTCTAATCAGTGAGATATGGACATGAAAATATCAAAAGATAATATGTGATCATTCTACAGACAGTTTGATCAAATGAGACAATATGTGGGGATTCCCTTTGAAAACTTAAAGTGTGCTGTAGAGGTAGAGTATCATCATCATCACTCTCATTATCTTAGGTGATTTTAATTCATTTAATTCATTCTTAGGTAATTTAATTCTTTCAATTAGGGAGTTTTAATTAATTCACTGAAAGAGGGAGACCTGATTGAAAAAAATGATGATGATTCAATAGGACTTTGCAATTTGCAAAGTGAGTTTTAAGCTACAATCCTATGAAGGTGGCAGAACAGGTGTTAATGACTCCATTTTTCAGATAAAATGATGGAGATTTAAAAAGGTGAAATTCCTTGCACATAGGCAGGACATGAACATAGATCTAACTCTAAATCCAAATCTCCCTCCACTGTCTCTCTGGAATGCCTCAAAGACTCATATAATACTGAACAGATTCAGGTTGTTAAAGTCTCAAGAAAAAGTTGCATATGCAAATCTTATGTTATTATTTGGAAGATGGTGGTATTTTCTGTGTATATTCCTCTTTTTTTTCCTCCCAAATAACTTATATGCCCACTTGGGGGTAGCAAAGTATCTTCCTGACATCTTTAGGGAACTCCTTCCAAGCACATTGTCTATAAAGAAGAGAAAGTTTACATTGTGTATTTATCTCTTTTGTTCTATTTCTTTTTTTAAAAAAAATATTAATTAATTTATTTATTTTAGGTTTTCAGCATTAATTTCCACAAAATTTTGAGTTCCAAATTTTCTGCCTGTTTCTCCCCTCACCCCATCCCCAAACGCTGCACATTCTGATTACCCCTTCCACCAATCTGCCCTCCCTTCTAACATCCCTCTCTTCCCTTATCCCAAACTTCTCTTTTGTCCTGTAGGGCAAGATAAATTTCTATACCCCATTACCTGTATTTCTTGTTTCTCAGTTGTATGCAGGAACAATACCCAATATTTGTTCCTAAAACTTTGAGTTCCAACTTCTCTTCTTTCCTCCCATCCCCCCCATCCCCAACCCCCCCCCCCCCCAGAAGGCAAGCAATTCAATATAGGCTATATATGTGTAGTTTTGCCAATGACTTCCATAATAGCCATGTTGTGTAATACTCACTATATTTCCCTCCATTCTATCCTGCCCCCCCCATTTCTTCTATTCTCTCTTTTGACCTTGTCCCTCCCCAAGAGTGTTTACTTCTAATTGCTCCCTCCTCCTATTTGCCTTCCCTTCTGTCATCCCCCTCTCTCTGCTTCTCCCCTTCTCCCCTACTTTCCTGTAGTGTAAGACAGGTTTTCATACCAAATTGAGTGTGCATGTTATTCCTTCCTTGAGCCAAATGTGGTAAGAGTAAGCTTCACTTTTTCCCTCTTACCTCCCCGCCTTTTCCCTCCATTGAAAAGGCTTTTTCTTTCCTCTTTTATGAGAGATGATCTGTCCCATTCCATTTCTCCCTTTCTCCTCCCAATATATTCCTCTCTCACCCCTTAATTTTATTTTTTTTAGATATGATCCCTTACTATTCAACTCACCCTGTTCTCTCTGTCTCTCTCTGTCTCTGTCTCTAGAATTTGTTGAGAGTCATTCTTTACAGGTATTTTATGGGCTGTGGGGGAAGATCTAGAGTATATGTGTCTTTCTACTCTGCCATCTTGGTTCCACCCCTGTCCTATTTCTTACAATTCCATAATGTGCATAAATAAAAGTGAGAATTATGTGAAGCAGTTTATTTTTCATGAACTCCCAGAGCAATTGAAGCTTTCAAAGCTCTAATGAACTGAGTATTTTTGGTTATGTCATCAGTTTAGTTAGTGTGCTTAGAAAGGGAAGAACTAAACATATTTTGAAGATACTTTACTCCTCTGAAGTAAGCATACAAGTTATTTTTTTTAAATGGAATGTACAAAGTACAATGCCACTATCTTCCAAATAATCACTTGAAATACTCTATGTCTGTATGGCCCCTAAACATTTTGAAAGTCATTCAGAGAATTATCGATTAGCAGAATTAGAAGGGACCTTAGAACAGCTGAGAACTAGAAAGGACATTAGAACTTAGAATGTCATGGTATGAATGGACTTATTCTAGCCTTTCAACTAGTTTAACTGTATTCTTTTTTATTAATGTAGAAAACTTGGTCTTCTTGAGGAAAAAAAGGAAGACTTGCTCAATGTTATACTGCCAAATAGTGAAACAGTCAGGATTGGAATTTAGGTCTCTTGACCTTTATTCAGTGAGAGAAATAATATCCTGGGCCTTATCCTTCCTCACTGGGCAAATAGCATCTCAATGTTGAAATTTGGAGATCATGCAGTTCATCACCTTGCCTGATTAATGGCTCAGCTTTTTCTGTAAGACAGGAGAAATGTTCAATTTTGGCCTCACCAGACCTAAAGATGATGTGATTTTTTCCCTCTTTGCCCTTCCTAAAAGATTTCAGTCAGTTGTTTCTGGGTAAGTTATTCTTCATTGTAATCTTAACTCCTTTGTCTTCTGGAATACCATATTCCAAGTCTTCTCCTCCTTTATAATGATAGCTGCTATGTCTTATGTAATCCTGACTGTGATTCCATGACATTGGAATGGTTTCTTTCTGACTGCTTGCAATATGTTCTCCTTGACTTTGGAGCTCAAATGGCTATAATATTTCTGGGAGATTTCATTTTGAGATCTCTCTCAGGAGATAGATTCTTTCAATTATTTTTTTGCTCCCTGGTTCTAAGATATTGGGACAGTTTTCCTTTATAATTCCTTGAAATATGATGCCTAGGATGACTTTTTTGATCATGGCACTTAAATAGCCAATAATTCTTAAATTTTCTCTCTTCAATTTATGTTCTAGGTTAGTCATTTTTCAAGTGAGATACTTAACATTTTCTTCTATTTTTTCATTCCTTTGAACTTATCTTATTGTTTATTGATGTCTCATGTAGTCATTAGCTTTCAGTTGTCTAATTCTAATGTTTAAGGAATTATTTTCTTCAGTGAGTTTTTGCAATTTTTTTTTTATTGGGCTAATTTTGCTTTTTAGGACTTTATTTTAATCAATGAAGTTTTGGAATTCTCTTATCATTTGACCAATTTTGATTTTTAAAGAGTTCTTGTCTTCAGTGAGGTTTTGTATATCTTTTTAACCAACTTATTAATTATCTTTTCATAATTGCCTTGCATTGCTCTAATTTCTATTCTAATTTTTCTTCTTATCACTAATTGTTTAAAAAATAATTTTTGTTCTTTTAAAATAATCTCTGTCTTTAGCTCTTTCAGGAATACTTGTTTAGCTTGTGGCTGATCTGCATTTTTCTTTGAGGCTTTGCTTGTAAAAGTATTTTTATTTCATTGTCTTCTGAGTTTGTGCATTGTCACCACTGCAGTTTTTCTGTGGTCATGTCATTTTTATGATATTTGCTCATTTTCCCTAGCCTATTTCTTCCCTTTCAACTTTATATTAGAGTTGGTCTCTCTTCAATTGGGTTAGGGGATGGTCATTGTTCTAAATTTCAGGTTTTTTCTTTGCTGATATTTTCATAGCTTGTTTCTGGGACCTGCAAGTTTTCAGTGCTTTAAAAGTAGTGTGATCCAGGGAGAGATGTGGTTCCTGCTTTCTGATCTGTGCTTTAGTCCTTAATCAGGCAAGTTAACTCTTTTGTAACTACAAGTGCTAATACTTCCTTCTGCCCTAGAACCATGACCTACAATTGGGTAACTGACAATGGAGCTGCCAAAGAGATCCCCCTTCCCTGTGCTCTACCTTGTGATAACACAGGAGTCCCCTGTAGTCTCTTCTTGACTGGTTACCCAATTCCTTTACCATTTCTGGAAGATGAGAGCTCCTGAAATTATGTTGCTGCTACTTCTTTTGTTGCTGCCTCCAAGACCCACAGCACAGACTCACTTCTATGCTGGGTTTCAATGTTATGCTCCAGGCCAGCCTCCATCCCATTGTCAGCGATCTTGTCTTCCAAACTCCTAAGTTGTCTTGGTATGGAAAAATGTTTCAACCCAACCTTTCATTGCCTATGCCCCTCCAGTGTTCTATTTGACTCATTATTTTAAAGGTATTTGGAGGGGAATTTTGAAGAGTTTGACTGGAATGCTTTCTGTACTCTGCTTTCTTGACTTTACCTCTATGTATCATTTTAAAATCTTTTGATCCATTTCCTGGCAGCTCAATGACTTCTGAAGTCAGGTATTCCAGGATGACTATGCTTTATGCAGCAACAGTTGCTCTCACATGCCCGTGACTCATTGTCTTACACTTCAGATGTTAATGGCGCCAGATGACTGGAAATGGTAAGCCAGTGTTCTGTGAGTAGAAAGTCAATTTTGTTCTTGTCTTTCTGGAATCCTTTTCAGCTTCACTGTCATCTTTGAATTTGCCAAATGGTCTCTCTTGACACATGTTCATGACAGTGTATTTAGACTAACAAAACAGTAGACTAGATCTTACTGGTTACAATCCTGGTGAAATGTAATTAAAACTACCTAATTCACTTATTTTAAAATATGAAACCTAGAAGCACAGATTATTAATTAGATTTACAATTCATATGTAATATATTTGAAATTATTCAAAATCTCCCCACTCTATGCAGACTCATCTTTGATTACTAAGAATAAAGTTGAGAAGATTTATATGATCAGATGCAGTGTGAAGTTAGCAGAAGTAGCATAACAACACTGTACAGACAAACATCTTTGAAAGACTTACGAACTCTTATCTGAATGGGATAGATGCTAGGTTATTTCCTAGGCCAGGCAATGATGATCACCTGTTTTCCCTTGCAGCTATAGCTTGAGTTGTTGTTTATTTGTTTCAGTCATGGGACTCTTCATGACCCCTTTCTGGGTTTTTTTGGTCAAAGATAGTGGAGTGGTTTGTTTCCTTCTCCAGCTGATTTTACAGAGGAAGAAACTGAGGCAAAGAGGGTTAAGTGACTCGCCCAAGTTGTGTGCAGCTAGTAAGTTTCTTAGGCCAGATTTTTAGACTTAGGTCTTCCTGACTTTAGGTCAAGCACTGTATCTACTGTGCCATCTACCTGCCTGTAATTCAGAGCAGTAGTTCTCAAACTTTTTGATCTTTTTATAACTTAATAACTATTGTGGGTCCCAAATAGCTTATGTTTATGTGGATTATATCTATTGGTATTTACCATGTTAGAAATTAAAACTGTTAAAATATTTGTTTAATTCACTTAAAATAATAAACACATTGCATGTTAACAAATGACATTTTAATAAAAATATTATCTCAAACAAAAAAATTAGTGAGAAGAAAATTAATGAGATTACTTAATATATTTTTGCAAATCTCTCTTATATTTGGCTTAAGCGAAGATAGTTAGAGTCTTATATCTGCTTCTCAACTTAATCTGTTGGGATATATTGTTTGGGTTGAAGAAAATCTAAATTCGCACAGATACATAATTTGAAAATGAAGTATTTTAATGAACAAATAATTTCTTAGTATTATTATGAAAATAGTTTTGGCCTGGGGACCCCCTGAAAGGGTCTCAGGACCGCAAGTATCCTCAGGACACACTTTGAGAACTTCTGGCTTAGAGCAAGGGTTAATGTAACTTGGTAAATAGTAACCATTTTTCTCCCCTCTTGAAACTGCTTTGGAGCAGTGCTAGCAATGAACCAGGTTATAGAATCATAGATTTAGAGCTTATAGGGAATATAGAGCTCATTTAGTCCAATACTCTTATTTTATAGATGAGAAAATAGACCTGGAAAGGATAAATGACTTGCTAAAGGTAAATTACAGTCAGGATTTGAACTGAAATCTGTGATGACAAAGCCCAGCTCTCTTTCCACACACCTCTGTTTACCTATGGTTTTGGTTTTGTATTTGGCAGTGACTTAGAGGTAGGTTTGTGTGAGTCATAGGCCTTGTACTTTCCCCCTTGACAATGACTTAGAGCAGTGCTTGTTGGGGATTTGGCCCAAGACTATAGTCCTTTATTACTTTATGTAGTGTGTGTGTGTGTGTGTGTGTGTGTGTGTGTGTGTGTGTGTGTACTTTTCATTCTTTCCCCTGGTTAACATTTTGCTGTGTATGGTACCATTTGTTTGCTTATTTTTATTTAACTATTCATATTTCTTTCATATTTCTATCTACCTATTTCTCATCCCTTTCTCATCCATCCATCTGTCCATCTATTTCTGTATTACCTATCATCTATCTATCTCATCCATCTATTCACCTATTTCTCATCTGTCTCTCATCCATCCATCCATCCGTCTGTCTGTCTATCTATCAATCTATTTTTCATCTATCTACCATCTATCATCTATTTGTTGTACTAAGTTTAAAGTTAGCTCATTATAGCTGGAAATTTATAGGAAGTCCCTTTTCTGTTGTTTATTTACACATAGGTGAGGAATGCATTTCAGGCAGGGTAATACCTTAGTTACCTAGAGTTAGGAATGGGAAGGACTTCTTTTGCCAACTTATTCCAGTCAAATCCTGCACTTAAGAAGTTTTTCCTTTTAAATGGCCTATATTCCTCTTGCCTATATTAAATGGCCCAAATGGGGTCACAAAGAGTTAGACACAATTGAAATGACTGAACAACAGATTTTACAAATGAGGAAACTGAGGCAAAGAAAGGTTAAATGATTTACTTAGGCTCATTCAGCTCATATAATTTCTGAGATAGTATTTCAACTTAGGTCTTCTTGACTCTAAGTCTAGCACCTTTTGTACTGCACCAACTAACTGTACCTATAATAATGACATCCATTTATTATTCTTACTGCTACATTCAAGTAGGCCCTAAAGAAAAATATTGTATATCTTTCATATACAATATTGTATAGCTTAATGGAATTTAACTTACTGAATTCATTTGAAAACAATATAATTGCATTTTTAAAGTTATTTTTATTAAGACTTCTCACTAAATCAAACAAAACTTTTCTAGTAGTACACCAAACTAATGAACTTATAAATATATACATATATTTTAACAAGGAAGATAAAATATAAGAAGTAGCAATTATTCAGTCAGATGACAGCAATTTATTAAACTTCTACTATGTTTAGAGCACTATGCTAGACATAACTATATAAAACAGTCTCTCTGTCTTCAAGAAACTGATGATCAAATAGGAGAAATAAGACATTATTTAATTAAATTTATCAAATTTAATTCAACAAGGATTTATTAAGTGCTACTACATGAAAAATGTTGTGATGGACATTAAAGCAGACAGAAGATGAAACAAAGTGAGCTCTTTCCCTTTAGGAGATTACAATTTACTCTGGTTCTTATCTATGCAGTAAAGTAGGTCCACTAAGAAACGCATTTGGAAATACTTAGGTGATGAAACATGAACAGAAATTTGACTTTTCATTTGGTTGCATGGCCTGAGGAGAAGCAACTTCCATCTACCTTGGAAGAAGGTGTCTTTCATATTATATCTACATAAGCAACAACAACAGCAATGGTTAGTATTTACGTATTGCTTTAAGGTTTGCAGAGAACTTTACATGTGTTATTTCATTTGATCATCACAGCAGATTTATAGAAACACAATAACTTTAAGAGCAATATCTATAAGTAAGCATGAGTGCAAAGGGGACACAGACGAGAAGATTTTCTGCACCTCTGAAAACAGGTAGACCTTGGCCCTTTTAGGCCATTTCATCTTGGGTCATCTCCAGTCATTCTGATGAACATCTGGTCACTGAATTCAGATGGCTCCAGAGGAGAAGTGAGGTTGGTGACCTTGCACAGCCTTCTCTCACTCAAAAAAAGTCAAGGGCAAGTCATGTCATCATTTCTCTGATGGCATGGTCTTTGGCAATGAAGGACAAACACAATAACATCTATGTACAACATCAAAGGTAACATTTCCCTTCCAGGATTGGGAGGGAAGGTGAAATCCTTCTATCAAACCCTAGTTAATAGGATCTCTCTGTGTCAATGATCTAGTTGGGTGGCCGTATTTTTCAATGAACTGAATAACCATGACTTTCTATGACCTGTAATTATCACATAGTGACAAGGTACTTATTTTACAAATAGATCGTATAATTTACAGAGAGATGACACATGCTTCTGGATATTTGCTATTATGCATGCAAGCATGCATGCCAGGTTGATGCAAATGAAAGTCCATCATTCCAAAAAGGGGATGTAAATGAGTTTAGCCAGTGAAAACTTATATATCAACAATAACAACAGTCACAACATCAACGACAACTCATATTCTCATAGGTTTTTATTGTTCCTTGGCACTTTATGTGTTCTTTTGTTTGGTCATTTTTATTAATGTCTTCATGACCCCATTTGAGATTTTCTTAGCACGGACACTGGAGTGATTTGCCATTTCCTTCTCCAGGTCATTTTATAGACGAGGAAACTGAGGCAAACTAGGTTAAATGATTTGTTCAGAGACACACAGCTAGTAAGTGTCTGAGGCCAGATTTGAACTCACAAAGATGAATCTTTCTGATTCCAGACCCAGCACTCTATCCATTGTACCATCTAGCTGCCAGGTACTTCATGTGCATTTTCTCAAATGGTCACATGAGACAAGCAGAGGATTATCCTCATTTTTGTAGATGAAGAAACAGAGGCATTAACTTATCCAGGAATATGAAACTAGAAAGAGGTTCTGCTGCTGACATTAGTATGTAATATAGCTCATGTGCAAAGAGTCCTGTTTTGGGTGCTCTGTGGGAGTGATTTGCCAGGAGCACCCATACAGGGAGTTCTTATTAAACTCCCATTCTATGTTCATATAAACTACTACAGAATCATAAAACCCAAGAATTGGAATTAATCTTGGCGATCAATCCATAGCTGGACAGTAAATTCTATATCTTCAGCAAGTGGTTATTCAGCTTTCACTTAAAGACCTCTAATGATAGGGATCTCACTGCCTCCAAAAGCAGGATGTCCTGCTACAAAAGAGCTCTAACATTTCAGAATCTTTTTTCATATAGACCTCAAATCTACTCCTGTGTTACTTTCCAAGGACCCATATTAGTCCTAGTCTTAGTTGCTGGGGAACAAACAAAAAAAGTGTAATATCTCTTCTAAGCAATTAACAATAGCTCTTCAAATATGTCAAGACAACTCACATCACCCCACCCCTGCTACCCCCCTGATCCAAATCCTTTTCCAGTTCCTTCAATCAACCCTCTTTTGAAATGATTTTCAGTTTACTCACCATTCTGGATGCTCTCCTTAAGATCCTCCAACATCTTTTCTAAAATGTGGTGCTCAGAACTGGATATGGTACTCCAGATTGGGTTGACCAAGGTAGGGGAGAATAGGGTTATCACCTCCTGTGCTTGGGATATCATACTTCTATTAATCTGAGTTTAAATTAGATTTTTTCTTTTGGGTGGTGGTGGTGGCGGTGGTGTGAGCAGCAGAGAGGATCAACAACATCCTTTTTGCTAATTCCTATTTGTGCTTGAGCACTTTTCATATTGACTGCTGTGCTATTACATGTCCCTAGTCCTGTATCTGTACTTTTGGTTTTTGAATACAAGAATGAAGCTTTACACGAATGTGTATTCATTTATTAATCTACTCTAAGGTGATTCAACACATCTTTCTAACTTTTCCCCCCTTCTTTACATTCCTTTTTTAGGACAAGGATGCTGATGACATTTGTAATGTCAGCCAAGACCAGAGATTTAACGGGAAAGAAGACAATTTCTTGGGGGCATCATGAATTTAATCCATATTCATCTCAATATCCTCCAACTTCACCATCTCTATCTTCAGCTGTGCACAAGAATCCCAGAATGATTAGTATGGGGCCTTGCAGGATCTCATGGCCAAAGGAAAATATTTTAAGCAGCTTTAGCTAGTGGACTCTATCTATGAAGGCAGGAAGTGAGTCAACTCTTTTAGAAATAAATTTTCAATAAAAAGAACTGAAAACAAGGAAACTAGACTCAATTTTTAACAACACCAACAAAATGTAGATTATTTTCATAACCTATTTTCAGAGAATTATGGGACATAGAGGTTTAATTGTAATTTGGTGAAATGAGGGGATAAGAGAGTATGAGGGGATATGGGATAAGGGAGTCAGGGAGTGGTGAAGACTGTTAGTAAAACTACCATTTCCTGAAAGGCTCTTTTTATATTCTGGAAAAAAACATGGGTGGAGAGGTTGGAGGTACACAGCTGGATCCTGAGCATGACTTGTTGCCAGCAGGTGCCCAATAGGTGCCCATATATACCGACTAAAGTGAGGACTTTTTTGCTTCCATGGATGGGGCTTCTTAAGACTTGAAATGGGGTGCAGAAACATATTAGCAGATGTGTTCAACTAGCACAGAGTATGGCCAGTACAATACTGCATTGTGCCTTTTGGAATGTGAGCAGTCACAGTGGATACCTGGATTCCTCTTATGTGCATAGAATTTGAAGATAGAAAGGGGTCTGAGAGATCGTTCCTTTGCTCTCTTTCTACTCAACCAGCCCATTCTACGTATAGAGAGAACTGACGCTTTAGTGATTTTCTCAGGATCATATAGTAAGTGACAGAGATGAGACTAGAACTCAGGTCTTTTAAATATGAGTAACTATCTGTATCAACACATTGCCCTCTGCCCACAGATGACATAGATTGATAGAGAATTAACCAGGGGAAACCATCCTCCCTAGGCACAAATAGACTGAATTGTCTGCTCTGGGTCTGAAGCTGGTCACCAGGAAACTCAAAGAGACACATAAAAGTCACAGAAAAATAAGGACGAATGAAGTGGTGCTCATTTCTCCAGTGCTTTAAGAATTACAAACCATTTTTTACACATATTATCTCATTCAATCCTGACATTCCTGTGATATAAATAATAGAAGGATCATTTCTCCACTTCCATTTTTCAGAAGAACAAACTAAGGCTTGCAGAGATGAAGTAACTGGTCTAAGGTCACATAAGTAATAAATATCAGAGTTAGGGTTTTAATATAGTTCTCTGGTTGCTCAGTCTAGGGCCATTTCCATTATGTCACTAACCCTGAGCACATTTATCCTTTCCACCCTTTTATCTTACTTAGTGTCACCTTCTTCTCTCTCATCATCTCATTCATTTGCTACCCTGCTTCCTTTCTTTTTCCACCCACAGGATTCACCCTGGGTGGCCAAAACATGAACAGATCTTTAAATTTTATCTGTAGCTTTAAGGTATCATCCTCCCCAGAGATATTTATATTTCAATATGAGCCTCATGAAGACTGAAATCTGAGGAGTGAAGCTACTATGATAAATACCTGAACTGGGAGTGAGATTTTTGGCCAGGGGAGGTCATACCTTTTGTCCCTTTGAATCAAACAAATTTACAAGACTATCCCTGGCTATTGTTCACAACACAATGGTGACTAAAAAGAGAATGTTGATAGTTCCCTGCTGCCCACCCCTACTAAGGGATCAAACACACTACTTTATTAAAGAATAACCATCTTCTCATATAAAAAATAATGCTTTCTAAGGAGAAAGAAACAGGAAATCAAATGGAATCTCATGGCAAGTATTGAACTCCATAACACTAAGTTCCAAACTTTGTCAAGATCATGGCACCTGGGAATGCAGCTATTAAAAAGTCATAAACTTCATCATGTATCACCCTTTGGCAGTGAAGTTCAGAGGATGGTGGACAGATGTGAGCTACAGATTGCTGTACTGTGAGGAAATGTGGGGCTAGCATCTTCGTTCACAAGATGGCATTCCCGATGCAGGAAAGTGTCCTGCTGAGTAGGGGGCCTGCTTGGGGAATGCTTTGGGTACCAGTGTTTACACAAGGGGGAGATCACATGTAGGAAGGCTGCACGGAATCGATGGGAGAGCAGGTTGTAGATGATGGGGTTCACGGCAGAACTCAGATAGAAGAAAACACCTAGGGACATGGACAGAAAGAAGGAGGGAAGGAAAAGGAAAGGAAGGAGGGTAACTGTCAGGTTATCTCAGGAAAGTATTTTAATTTGATTCAACAACTATTCATAAAACATATATTATGTATAAGGCCTTATTTAGGGATCTTGGATCATGCAAAGATGAAAAGATAAAGTTCCTACCCTGAAAGAATTACAGTAAGAGTCAGAAAATTTGAGGTTAATCCCCACATTCTTTTTTTAAAGAAATTAATAAATTAATTTTTAGTTTTCAACATTCACTTCCATAAGATTTTGAGCATTAAATTTTCTCCTCTTCTGTCTCCTTCCCCCATCCCCAAGATGGCATGCAATCTGATATAGGCTCTATATAAACATTCATACTAAACATATTTTCACATTAGTCATTATGGAAAGAAGAATTAGAACCAGTGGGAGGAACCACAAGAAAGAAGAAACAAAACAAAACAGCAACAAAATAAGAGAGCAAATAGTATGCTTAAATATGCTTTCACAATCCATAGTTTTTTCTCTGGATGTGGATAGCATTTTCCATTGTGAGTCTTTTGGGGCTGTCTCAGATATCAAAGTTAGCCATTATACAATGTGGCTGTTAGCGTCCAAATATTCTCCTTTTTCTTCTCATTTAACTCAGAATGAGTTCATGTAAGTCTTTCCAGGTTTTTCTGAAATCTTCCTGCTCATCATTTCTCATAGCACAATAGTATTCCATTACATTCATATACCACAACTTGTTCAGCCATTTCCCAACTGATGGATATCCCCTCAATTTCCAATTATTTTGACACCACAAAAAGAGCTGCTACAAATATCTTTGTACCTGTGGATCCTTTTCCTGTTTTTAAGATCTCTTTGGGATACAGACCTAGAAGTGGTGTGTGAAAGGGTATGCATGGTTTTGTAGTCCTTTGGGCTGGCTGACTGGATCAATTCACAACTCCATCAATAATGATCCAATAGTTGTGTGATCTTGCCACTTCACCTGTTTAAATGTCAGTTTAAACTTTAGTTCCCTCATCTGTAAAATGGGGATAATAATCCTTGCATGATCTACCTCAGAAGGCTGCAGAAAGAACATGCTTTTAAAGTATTTGAGTACTAAATAAAGGTGAGCTATTATTACCACAATACTTCCAGGACCCATGATTTCATTGGGTGGGTCCTTTCTTCACTAATGCAGCTTGTAATGTTCATTTGTCCTAACAGAATATCTTGATAAGTAGTTATAGTCTAAAAGAGCTCCTCACCTCATGACTAGCTTTCTGAAGATGAGTGTCTCCTAAGGGTCAGGGTGTTCCTTAGATGACAGGCACCTGACTTATCATTGAACTTGGACTCAAAGTGTTTCAAGTTTAGAAGTAGCTACTAGGACTTTTGCCCCATTATCATAACATTGGAAAACCCAGGCTCCTTTTCAGGCTATAATGACACATCAGAGGAAGGTAGAAAAGAGGCAGTTACTGTTATGGAAGGATATGGAACATCATGGATGCTACTAAAATGAGTCTCTGACATCATCCATTCAGGAGTCATCCCCAATGGGGTAGGTTGCAACCTATCCACATCTGCCAAACTTGAGTCACTCATCTATTATTTAAAATTGTTGTTGGTCCATCATTTCAGTCATGTCGAACTCTTTGTAATCCCAGTTGGGGTTTTCTTGGCAAGGATACCAGAGCAGTTTGCCATTTTCTTCCCCAGATCATTTTACAGATGAGGAAACTGAGACAGTAAGACTAAGTGACTTCCCTAGGGTCACACAACTAGGAAGGTTCCAAGGCAGGATTTGAACTTAGGACTTTCTGACTCCATACCTGGTGCACTATCCACTGCACCACCTTGCTGCTCTATGCTATACGATGATAGATGTAGAGCAAGCTTACACAACCTGATGCCCACCAAAAGATTTCTGGTGGTCTGTGAAATTCTTTGGTGGGCTGCAGATTGTGCAAGTCTGATTTATTTTTTAATTAATTTATTTATTTAACTTTTAACATTCATTTTCACAGAATTTTGGGTTCCAAATTTTCTCCCCCCTTGTCCCCTCCCCCCACCCCAAAACACCGAGCATTCCAGTTGCCCCCATCACCAATCTGCTCTCTCTTCCATCATTCCTCTCTGCCCTCGTCTCCATCCTCTCCTCTGTCCTGTATGGCCAAATAACTTTCTATACCCCTTTACCTGTATTTCTTATTTCCTAGCAGCAAGAACAGTACTCGACAGTTCTTCTTAAAACTTTGAGTTCCAACTTCTTTTCCTCCCTCCTTCCTCACCCCCTCCCTTTGGAAGGCAAGCAATTCAATAGGCCAATCTGTGTAGTTTTGCAAATGACTTCCATAATAGTCGTGTTGTATAAGACTAACTATATTTCCCTCCATCCTATCCTGCCCCCAATTACTTCTATTCTCTCTTTTGATTCTGTCGACCTCAAGTTGCACCCTCCTCCCCATGCCCTCCCTTCCATCGTCCCCCCCACCCTATTTATCCTCTTATCCCCCACTTTCCTGTATTGTAAGATAGGTTTTCATACCAAAATGAGTGTGCATTTTATTCCTTCCTTTAGTGGAATGTGATGAGAGTAAACTTCATGTTTTTCTCTCACCTCCCCTCTTTTTCCCCAAACTAAAAAAGTCTTTTGCTTGCCTCTTTTATGAGAGATAATTTGCCCCATTCTATTTCTCCCTTTCTCCTCCCATATATTTCTCTCTCACTGCTTGATTTCATTTTTTTAAAGATATGATCCCATCCTCTTCAATTTACTCTGCACACTCTGTCTCTATGTGTGTGTGCGTGTGCATGTGTGTGTGTGTAATCCCACCCACTACCCAGATAGTGAATAGTTTCAAGAGTTACTAATATTGTCTTTCCATGTATGAATGTAAACAGTTCAACTTTTATAAGTCCCTTATGACTTCTCTTTGCTGTTTACCTTTTCATGCTTCTCTTGATTCTTGTGTTTGAAATTCAAATTTTCTTTTTAGCTCTGGTCTTTTCATCAAGAATGTTTGAAAGTCTTCTATTGCATTGAAAGACCAATTTTTCCCCTGAAATATTATACTCAGTTTTGCTGGGTAGGTGATTCTTGGTTTTAGTCCTAGTTCCTTTGACTTCTGGAATATCCTATTCCATGCCCTTCGATCCCTTAATGTAGAAGCTGCTAGATCTTGTGTTATCCTGATTGTATTTCCACAATACTTGAATTGTTTCTTTCTAGCTGCTTGCAATATTTTCTCCTTGACCTGGGAACTCTGGAATTTGGCCACAATATTCCTAGGAGTTTCTCTTTTTGGATCTTTTTCAGGTGGTGATCGGTGGATTCTTTCAATATTTATTTTGCCCTCTGGTTCTAGAATATTAGGGCAGTTTTCCTTGATAATTTCATGAAAGATGATGTCTAGGCTCTTTTTTTGATCATGGCTTTCAGGTAGTCCCATAATTTTTAAATTATCTCTCCTGGATCTATTTTCCAGGTCAGTTGTTTTTCCAATGAGATATTTCACATTATCTTCCATTTTTTCATTCTTTTGGTTTTGTTTTGTGATTTCTTGGTTTCTCATAAAGTCATTAGCCTCCATCTGTTCCATTCTAATTTTGAAAGAACTATTTTCTTCAGTGAGCTTTTGAATCTCCTTTTCCATTTGGCTAATTCTGCTTTTGAAAGCATTCTTCTCCTCATTGGCTTCTTGAACTTCCTTTGCCAATTGAGTTAGCCTATTTTTCAGGGTGTTATTTTCTTCAGCATTTTTTTGGGTCTCCTTTAGCAGGGTGCTGACCTGCTGTTCATACTTTGCTTGCATGTCTTTCATTGCTCTTCCCAGTTTTTCCTCCACCTGTCTAACATAATTTTCAAAATTTTCTGAGCTCTTTTTGAGCTTTTCCATGGTCTGATCCCATTGAGTGGGCTGGGATACAGAAGCCCTGACTTCCGTGTCTTTCCCTGATGGTGAGCACCACTCTTCCTCATCAGAAAGGAGGGGAGGAGAAACCTGTTCACCAAGAAAGTAACCCTCTATAGTCTTGGTTTTTTCCCCTTTTCTGGGCATTTTCCCAGTCAGTGACTTGACCTCTGAATATTCTCCTCACATCCACCTCACCTCCGGATCCTCCCAGCCAGCGCTTGGGGTCTGAGACTCAAATGCTGCTTCCCAGCCTCAGGGCTTTGGGCAGGGGCAGGGCTGCTATTCAGTGTGAGATCAAGTTCAGTTGCTCAGGTGGGGACAGGGCCGCCTCACAGGCTCAGTTCAGGGGGTTTATGCAGAGACCTTTAACAATAGATCTGGGCTCCTGCCTGCTTGGGGAGCCCTGGTCTGCTCCCACCTCTGCTGGTGCCTCCTGAGGGGGCCTGAGTCATGGGGGCTCCCCATTCCCCTCTCGACCTGCCGAAGAGACCCTCTCAGCGACCCTTGTCACCTATGGGTGGAGGGACCCATGCGGCTGCTGGAGATTCTGTCCCTGAAGCCTGCTCGGATCTGCTCCTCTTGGCGCTGGGTGGCCAACGCAGGGCTGGGCTCTGCTCTGCATCCGCAGCACGAAGAACCTTTTGCGAGAGGTTTTCAGGCTCTCTGGAACAGAAATCTCGTCCGGTCTGCTGTTCTGTCGCTTCTCCTGCTCCCGAATTTATTGGCAGCTCTTTTCTACAGATATTTCATGGGCTGTGGGTTCGGAGCTAGCGTATTTGTGTGTTTCTACTCTGCCATCTTGGCTCTGCTCCCACAAGTCTGATTTAGAGTTTCTTTTAAAGCGTCTAATCAGATCCTTGAATTGTGAGAAAATTGAGTCTTAGGGAAGTTAGGTAACTTGCCTAGAGTTACACATCTAGTAAACATCAAGACATATGTTCATCCTAGGGGATCTAATCCAGGTGCTAGAGGCCTCACTTTCTTTCTCCAGACATCATGTTGACACCAACAGAACAATATGACTGTCTCCCTGTCAAACCCCATTCTTGTTATCTGATTAATCCATCTTTCCTTTTTATCATGTAATTCTTTGATTTTTCCTGCTCTTCTTTGGACTTCCTCATTGGCTATTAGTTATACTCCAGTCAAACCCACCATGCACCTCTCCATTGTGATGCTCATTTTTAATTCTTCTGAGCAATTGTATTCTTTATTTCCTTGGCAATATAATAACCTATACTTGATAATAACTCAAAAACTTATGACATAGAACATGATTGAACATAGTAGAGATACAATGGGTAAAATGAGGATCAAGGTGGTCAAAACAATTTCAAATGAAAGGGTGAGGAGGATGTCAGGAAAGACTTCATGGAAGAAACATTTAGACTGCTTCTAGAAACATGGGTAGGGTTTTAACAAGTTGAGTGGGAACAGAAGGACATTCCAGGAACAGGGGAGTAGTTTGAGCAAAGACAGGAAGGTGGGTGGTTATGGGGGGAAGGGAAGAGCTTTCTAGCTTGCCTGCAGGACAGAGTATGTCACATGAGATAAAGTTGGAAGGGCGAAGTGGCCCTAGATTATGGACAGTTTTGAATACTAAGCTAGAGAATTTCTATGTTATGCCTTTGGCAATAGGAAGCCAATGAAAAGCTTTAGGCAGAGAAGTGCTATAATTGTTGTTTGTCCTTCCTTTAGAAAAGAAGCAGTGACATCATGGGTAATGTCTTGGCTTGCAAGTTAATTGGATTTAAGTGAGGCAGAGTTGCACAAAACCATCAGCCTCACTCTTTCAGAGTCCTGGGAAGGCCAGAAGAAAGCCAAATTCAGGACAACTGGTGATGGTATGTGATGCAGTGAATGACCTTGGCATCTTTGATGTCTAACTAAACTCTAAGCACACCATCAAGCCTGCTTGAGCTGCCTTCATGGCCTTTGGCCTTATTTGCCCATTCAGTCTTCATATGCTTGGGGTAGACACCCCCCTAACTCATCAACAGATTTGAGGCCTGTTGGTTACCCTCAAGTTGGTTTAGCCCATCCGCCAAGATGGTTTTACTGGGATGTGAATGCCTATGATATGAACTGGCTCATAAGGAGAATTAGTTTGGCATTGGAATCAATTATGGGGCTGAATTCTTGTGATCTTGCAGATAAAGGGCTAATTCATTGTACAAGACCCTAACTGAGATGACAAAATGATCTAATCAAAGCTACCAACCATGCACTTAGAGATCAAAAAGAAAGAGATGAAAGGGAGCCCCTTTAGGAAACTTTGACTTGAGTTTGTTGGCTCTGACTAGTGAAGCTCCTCTTTTTGATCTCCACTTAGTTAATTAAAGCACAAATTCCCAGGGTAGAAATAGAAAGTTAAGTTTTAGAAGAAGGGAGATATATGTCTCCCTCTTGTTGCATATATAGAAATTCTTCATTGGAAACTTCCATTTTCGGGGAATAAGTGGCTACAATTATCGCCCTATTGAGGTGCCCTGAAAAAAATTTAAGACAAAGGTACCTTTCCTTAACACTGCCTTGCTCTAGATGGTTCCATCCCATTCCTTACCATACTCTCTTCCCATGTGTAGAATAATAAAATTTGGAATCCCCTTTTCCAAGAGGAATTCCTTATAGGTGGAGAGATTCTTTACATGTTCCTGTTTGTGGATGATATTCTGATATCTTGAAACTAGAATATTAAAAGGTTTCCTCAGTGAGATTCATGATAACTCAAAAGAGATCAGTTGAAAAGCACACATAGGAAAAACTATAATTCAGACTGACTATTTTTTAGGTCTGAATATAGACTTGATTGACTAATCCTTTGAGTTAGTACAAAAGTAGGTATATCTGGGGCAGGCATTAGAGTTGGCAGTGAGTTATCCGTAGAATTAAATAGGTAGAAAGAAAGAAATGAACTGGAATACATTTGGAAAATGTGCACTGTTGTCAATAATTCCAAAAAGCTGCCTAGTACAAAAACCATCTTTTAAATAAATTATCCGATCCTACATTGTTGTCAATATTATAGCACAATAAAGTCCAATGAATCAAAGTTTTAAGTGAACCAAAGGAACTGGAGGAAAGTATGGTGAGGTGGAGAAAGGCTATATCAGTTCTAGTGATGACCTACCTATACAAAATGCATAGAGACCATACTTGAGGAAATGTATGTAATGGCTGGAGGGACTGGGAGGTGATCAGGAGAACCTCTGATCAGTTTAATGAGATTATACAATATGGACCTTTACTGGAAAGGCACTTCCCCTGGAGGTTGGCATGTGTCTTAGGCTCTCGCTAAGAGGATGTGGAACTCCTCTGGTCCCTAGTGACTGGGACTTGTTCTTGTTGGCTGATTGAGGTTTAGGAGTATGTATTATTTTAGAGGATCCACCTCTTCTCTTTGATCTCTAAGAGTGAATGATAAATGTCCATCTCATTTACCCTCTTTTCTTTTCCTGACCAGAAATTGAAATTCCAGACCAGAGTATAGAAAAAATGGGAAGGGGGGGGGAGGAGGTAATTTCTCCTTGAGCAGAAGCAGAAAATGATGACTTTTAGAAGTATAAAGTCAGCAGTTTGTTTTTGTCCAAGTTAGTTTGGAAAGGGACTTACTCAACTCCATAATCACTGGCTGTTTTCTTCTGGCTTTCTATTTTATTTTCTGAGCATAGGTCAGAGATTATTGGTCCTAACAATGAACTTTTCTAGCACTGGTAGGAAGGTTACCTTGTAAGTCATTCTGAGTTTGAAAGTTCTCATATCTGGGAGTTCCTGAGTTCAGTACTGGTCTCCCATAAGTATAGTTTTCTTAACAATACAATTCTTAGGAAGGGAATCCTTCACTAGGGATCAGCTTGGAGCTGAAGAATTAAAGCCACGCCATGAGGGATTAGGAGAAGAGGGAATTGGCAACACCACGTTATTATACAATATTATATTGAAATCCATGTCCCTTAATCTAATGAAATTGATTGGAAGACATTAAATTGACCAGCATTTCCTCTGATTAGTAGTCATTTTATGTATAGTAAGAAAAGGATTTAAATTAGCTATGTAGTGAGAGTAAGGAATGATCAAGGGTAAGCATGAGATGTAAATACACCTAGAGTAAGGTTCCTAGAACACTGGATAGATCCCCTGGGGAGAATCTATGGAAAAACTTTGATCAATACACAGGATAAGAATGCATTGATGAATTGTAAACTATGCTAATAGAAATAATGCCCATAATGATGAGAATCTAGATCATTAACATATTGAGGTCCAGGGTTTAGAGATGGAAGAGATATGAACAATTATTCTAATCTAATTTCTTCCTTTTATTTTACATATTACAAAAAATTAAAACAAAAACCCTGAAACCCAGGAGTAACTTTCCCAAAGTCACTTAGCTAGTAAGTGACAGAATTGGGACATAAATCTAGCCTCAAGCCTCTTATACCCCCATATATGGGCTTCCAGCCACAACACAATTATTGTCTTTCCAGGATCCAGTAAACTCATTATGAGTCAATACTATCAATGTGAGTTGTACTATGTCTATAGAACTTAGAGAAGAAAAATATTATAAAGACCATCTTATCTCCCTCATTTTACATAGATGGAAACTCAGACCTAGAGAGAGGAAGTAAATTTCAGATATATTAAAGGATTCTATTACTACTCCATTTCTTCTTTGACCTCAGAACAATTATTGTCTATCACAAGTTGGGATTACTCATGAATTTACTGTCTTATGTTATGTCTCAGACTTGTGTTCTTAGTTTAAGGTGGTTTAAGCAAGGTGAGGAGGATAGGTCTTAGAAAAGACTCATATAAATGTTTTACAAAAAGACAAAGTTTACTCTTTCAATTGCTTTCCCTAGCATTGAGTTTTCTCAGTTTCTCTGTATCTGATTCCCAAAGAGGCAGCATTTTAATTTTACAGTCTGATAGTCCAAAGTGATCATATCAACAGAAGCTGAAGTACCCCATCCCTGTGAGAGAGATGTTGACAGGCTTGTCAGTAGAAAATACACACAGATTCAGACTTGAGTCTTGCTCTCTGAAAGCCAGGTTTACCAGAAATAGGTGTGATTGCTCATTGCTATGAAGAATGGGTTCATAGACACAGAAAGCTGGAAGGATAGACCTCTACTGACTTGTTTGCCTAAGGTTAGGATTCTGCCAGGCCAATTAAAGGATTTTTCCTAAAGTTCTTTAGGCAAATCCTGTACCTCAAATTCCTTTGGACCAACCACCTTTGCCAAAAGTGTCTATACTCACACCAATCCTATCATCATAGACTGTATCTGTTGCTGAAAAGTGACAGGGAGAATGGGGAGATAGAGCACAAAGGCCACTAAAGAAAGAGTTGAGAAATTTGAATTCTACTCCCAGTTCTTCCACTAATTTGATATATGGTTTTGGCCAAGTCATTTAACACCTCTTGGTCTCAGGTTACTCATTAAATTGAGGGAATTGTGTTATGAACTAGAATGCATTCTCCTTGCAAGTCAGGATCATTTGTATATCCAGTGTCTAGCATAGTACCTGACATATAGTGATGTTTAATAAATGATTATTGATTGAAAAAATGTTCTAAGGTCTGTCCTAGTCCCGACATTCTATATTTTAAAGTCCCTATTAGCCTTTTTGTTCTCTATTCTAACTTAATGCTTCCATGTGGGCCCTACTCTTAAGCTATAGATTCTTCATGTAATGGCTACAAAGCATAATTCTAATAATGAACTTGAAGAATCTACCTCATATGTGGGTAAATATAATAGGTTTCTATCTTTTATTTCAGGAGTTCTTAACATTTTTTTGTGTTATGAACTCCTTTGGCAGTCTTATGAAGTCCATGGATCTCTTCTCAGCATAATATTTTTAAATTCATAAAATAAAAAAAATAAGATTACAAAGAAAACCAATTATATTGAAAATCAGTTATCAAAATATTAAAAAAAAAAGCCAAGTTTGTAGTTAGAAACCCATGTAGAATATCCAGAATCTAACATTCTAGGCAAGAAGAGGAGTTAGAGAAACAGCTGGACATATGACATGAATAATATTACTGAGCTTACCTGATATCACATGAATAAGGTTGAACACTGAAGCCAGAGATTCAGTCCATTCTTCCACAAAGCTAAAGAAGAGTCGGTCAACGTGGAATGGAGTCCAGCAGATAGCAAATACCAAGACCAAGATGACTGGAGTAGATGGATGAAAAGGAATTGGAAGAAGGTCAGATGAAATGATATGAAGAAAAAACAAAACAATCAAACACCTCCAGTCAACCCATTACATGAGATTCATGATTACTCATAAGAAATTGACCAATGGTTTATATCTGAGAGTTCTGTTCAGCTGGCATTCTATGTTGTGTTCTCCAAAGATCCCTCTAGCTCTGACATTCAGTTCTCAAAGGTCCCTTCTAGCACTGCAATTCTATGCTATGTGGCTCAGGAGAAGAAAGTGAGGCTGGTGGCATTGCACAGCCCTCCCTCACTCAAATCAAAGTCAACTGCAAGTCACGTCATCATCTTGATGTTGTGGTCCATTTCGAGAATGAAGGGCCAACACAACAACAACAGCTATATGGTCTGAGGCCCTTCTAATTGTAATAGTCTAGAATTTGAACATAGAGCAAATCACCTTTATGGACACTTTCATCACAAAATATTGTTGGAACATGTATTTTTATTAGATTCGCATTATATGCTTCTTTTTTTATCACTTGTTGTTTTTTCTTCTCTGATAATCCCTATGCCATTATAATTTTAAAATGTGTAAATCTGAACATAGAGACTGATGGAGAGATTGTAGAAAGCAATTTCATTCCTTATTTTTGACCCATAGTTCTTCATTCATTTATTTTCAAACTGATAAGATAAATATCTATTTCTTATTTGATGATAAAGAGCTTACAGTATTCATGACTTATAAGAACTTTGTGTAGAATCTCACTGTAATCAATACATAACAGCGTTCTGAAGAGCTCAAAAGACCTATATTTATACTCATGTATTTGTGATTAAAGGATGATACAGAAGTCCTGTGACATAATGCAGGTTAGCAGTCTTCCTGTTTTATATACTGAGAAACTGATGTATTGATTGTTTTTAAAATATTATTTTTTCAGGATTATAAGCAGATTATATATATATATATATACATATATATGATATATTGGTTTAATAACAATATTGTTATATTGGTCCTAAATGTGCCTCTCTGGAATTTTCACCTATTGCTACCAATTCTGACCTTCAGGGCCAAGCAGAATCAAGTCCAGTCCCTTTTGTAAGTAACATCCTTCAAAATATGCAGACAGCCAATCTGTCCCTACTAGGTCTTCAAGAGGCAAAATATATCCAGTTCTTTCAACAGGTACTTATATGGCACTAGGGTACTTAGGTGGCACAGTGGATAGAGTACCTACATGATTCAGTGGATAGAGCACCTAGGTGGTGCAGTGGATAGAGCACTCACTGGGTCTGGAGTTAGGAAGACTAATTCTCCTGAATCCAGTCTCCAGTCTCAGATACTTATCAACTGTGTGACCCTGGACAAATCACTTAACCCTGTTTGCCTCAGTTTCCTCATATGTAAAATTAACTGGAGAAGGAAATGACAAATCACTCCAGTATCTTTGTCAAGAAAATCCCAAATGGGGTCATGGAGAATTGGACACAACTGAACAACAAGATGGCAAAATATTGAAATCTATCGTCACTTCAGTCTTCCTTCTTTCATGTGTTCCTCTTCTTTTCAATATAATCAGCTAACCAATATATTTCTAATAATGTAGTGTTTAGCCTAGAGCCTGGAACACACAGTTCTTAATAAATGCTAGTTTACTGACTGGTCTTCCAGAATGTGAACACAACCCTCCAGATGAATTCTGATCAGGGAAGAGTAGAAGAGGAATATTATTGTTTTCTGCTGGACACCATGCCTCTCGTAATGCAGCCTAGGAATGCATTTACTCTTTTTTTAATTGGTGGGGAAGGGGCTACCATATAACCCTTTTTTTTTTAGTAGTCCACTGAAACCTTCACTGAATTTTTCAGAGGAAACATTGTCGAACAACATCTCCCCATAGTGGCTTTGGGAAGTTAATTTTTGTAGCCTGGGAATGAGACCTTGCATTTCTCTTTATTGAAAGATTCCCTCCTCACCCCTTGCCAGATATTTTCCCTCCTTTTCACATCCTCCTCTTTTACTTTTGCTTGGAGCAGAGGCCTGACAACTTACACAGCATCTTCGTGACTGATTTTCTGGAGGGTCTCTGAACATTTGCAGCCATTTCTTCAGCCTCAAGAGATTGGTCTCTCTGAAGCTGAAATGAAAACGTTAGGAAGAAATTAGAAAGGTGAGCATAATGTAGCGGGGTAGGGCAAGACCTGGACAGTCAAGCAGCAGATCCTTGTTCTAGGTAGCTTGGACCATTGGAAAGAGCATTGGTTTTGAAGTCAGAGGACCAGAGTTCCAACCAGAGTTGCCTATGATCTAAGGCAAGTTATTTAGCCTTTATGGGTCTCAGTTTCCCATCTATGAAATGAGGGAATTTGAAATCTCTATGAAATTGTATTGACAGATTGTCATATCCATTCCAGCTCTAAATCTATGACTGCATTATCATTTTTGGCATTAATATGTGCCATCTGGGCACCTTACTGTCAGGCTAAAGGCTGTGTCATTCCTGAACAGCATTACGGAACACTAGACCCAGAAGGGACCTCAAAACATAGACGATAGAGTATCAAAGACAGAAGGAATCAGACTTTAGAAATGATAATTAACATTCATATGGTTCTTGAAGTTTTACAAGGTATTTTACATTCACTATTTAACTGGTCCTCACAATGACCCTATAAGATTGCTTCTATATTATTATCCCCATTTTAGAGATGAGCAAGTTGAGGGTCTGGGGCATCTAGGTGGCATAGATAGAATACCAGGCTTGGAGTCAGGAAGAGTTGCCAGAGTTCAAATCTAGCCTCAGAAACTTCCTAGCTGGACAAGTTACTTAACCGTTTGCTTCTGTAAAATGAGCTTTAGAAGGAAATGGCGAAACACTCCAGTATCTTTGCCAAGAAAACCCCAAATGGAGTCATGGAGAGTCAGACACAACTGAAGTGAGTGAACAACAACAAAATTGGGGCTTAGAGAGACTGACTTATCCATACATAGTCATATACTGGGTAAATGTGTGTGTGTGGGGTAGGATTCAAATCCATGTCTCTCCTGATTCCATATCTAGGGTTTTTTTTTCCCATTCTACTGTATTGCCTTTAATTTTGGAATTTGAGGATCAAACGATAATAATTCTAAAAACACTTAGCATGTTGCCTGTTGCATAGCAAGCATTATATTAATTTTATCTATTATAATAACATTATAATAATAAGAGCCCCTTTTAACTCTGACACTCTAGGTCCTATGATTCCTTTGTCTCATCCATTTCAAATATTTTATGTTCTACTCTAAGGTTTCCACCTGACATTCTGGTTTTTAGGTTCTAAAATACCTTTCAGCTCTGACATTCCATGTTATTATTAGAGCGTGGAATACCACATCTAGAAGGGACCTTTGAACATGGAGTATAGGATGTCCAAGCTAAAAAAGGATCTTGATGTTCACATACTCTAAATCCTCACTTTATATAGGATAAAGATGAGGCTTGGATAGGAGACATGTCTTGGACAACATGAGTAAGGTATTTGCCTAGCAAGGCAAAAAATGAAAAACTTTGTGAAGTGATTTTATGTAATAAAAGAAAGTGGGACACAAAGTTTTATACAGTTGAAATAGTTGGCTTTTTTCAAAAGGGCAGGCACTGGGTAATGGTTCTAAGCTGTTACCACAAATGTATTCACAAAGCTCCATTCACAGCCAGTGCTAACACAGTCACTGGTCTTCAGGAGAGAATCTTGATAATCAGATGTCTTTCAACCAAGTAATTTCCGTGCTTTTTAAGAAAAAGGGATAGATGTGCTCTGGAGAAAGAACATAGCTAAGGTTAGATCCTAGCATTCAGCCAAGAAACATTCCAAATGAAACTCATTTTTAATACATTTCAAAGAAGACACATTCTTAATTCTTTGACACCCTTAGGAGGCAGATTTATATTAAAAAAAGTATGAATCAGACAGGCATCAAGAAACCCTAGGTTCCTATGCTAGCTCTGCCACTAATTCGCTGTGTAACTATGGCCAAATCAAATCCTCTCTGGGCCTCAGTTTCCTCATCTGTGAACTAAATATGAACTAGATGATCTCAAAGGTTTCTTCTAGCTCCGATATTCTTTGCCCTTTTGTTGTGGAAAGAGTCCTGTGTTTGGAGTCAAAGTTTGAATCTTTTCTCTGTGTGACCTTGAATAAGACATTTATTTTTCTCTGCTACAGAGGCAGCCACTCCAAAAAATTAGGCCTGAACCAGTTTTCGTTTCTCTAGGTCTCTTGTTTTCATGATCATTTTCTTTAATAACCTAGACATTGAGGAGAAGGGGATACTGAGGAGAGCAAACAAGTGCTTAGCTGTCTACCTCCTCCCTCAGGTGCCCTACCTTGACATTTGTTTTTCATCTGTAAAATGAGCTACTGTCAGTCAGTCATCAAACATGTATTGATTGAGTGCCTTCTATGTATCAGGCATTGTTCCAAGCATTGAATAATCTCTTGTTCAGCTTTAAATTTTTTATTCTGGTTTTCTAAAATTATACCTACTGCACGGCAGGCACTGTGCTGTGCACATGGGGGTACAAAAGGAGGAAAAAGACAGAGAACACCTTCTGTGTTGTCTGTTGAAAGAATGTTCAGTTCTCACATTTTGTGATTGTCTCATTCTCTAACCCCTAGAATGGGCAATTCTGCAGCCCAGGACAAGTAATGATAATATTAATAGTAAGCATTTATGTGGTACTACCGTATGCTAGGCATACCTCTCTACAAAATTATTGTTGCAACAACTCATTTTACAGTAAGTTGAGGAAATTGAAGCAGAAAGAGATTAAATGACTTCCTGAGGGTCTCACAGCTAGTAAGTATCTGAGCCTAGATTTGAACTCAGTTTAGATCTTGACTGCAGGCCTAGCATTATTCACTTCATCACCTTGCTGCCAAGTAGCAAGAAAATGACCTTCACATGAGAGTGGGGTGGGGCAGCACAGATCTTCACTTGAAGTAAATCACCCATAGTAGAAACCCCCAAGGATTATGTGATAACGTTGCTGGCAAGTTGGACCTTAGAAAAGAAATAGGGTGGGGCTAGATTAGGGGTGTGGAAATAAGTATTTATTTTCTAGTGCTAAACACACAGTTGCCACACAGAGCCAAAGCAAGAGACAGAGACAGACAAACACAGCAACAGAGACTGAAACAAATACCCCCCCCCCCCCCCCCCCCACAGTTGTTTTTCCTCTTGAAAGAGTACAAATGCATCCAGCTACCCTCTGAGTCCCAGGCTACTCCCATCTCCAGGCAGCTGGGGTCTAGAAGAGTAGACTTGAAGTCAGGGTGACCTGAGGGCAAATCCTGCTTCAGATGCTAGCTTGGTGACTCAGGGCAAGTTACTGAACATCTTAAGTCTCTGTAAAATGGGGATAATAATAGCATCCACCTCACAGGGTTGTGAGGACAAAGGAGATAATAGAAAGTGCTTTGCAAACTTGAAAATGGTTCATAAATGCTGCTAGCTTTTGAGATTAGTTCTAGGACTAAAAATAAAAAAAAAAAACACCTGTTAGTCATTTGGGAATGTACCCTCCTCTTAAAAAAAGTTCAACAAACACTTCTTAAGTATTTAAACCATGAAAGGCCTTATGCTTGTTGTTATGGATATAAAGGAGAAAG